>NC_083647.1:25445716-25745716 GCF_963576545.1 Limanda limanda | reverse complement strand
AACTTCTTTCCTCACAGGTCACCGTGTCGTCAATGTATTGTCGGAGTTATTTGTTCTTTTATAGAAACATATTTTACATTGTAGAGATTCAACTTCGACCTTTCCCTTAACAGTAAACTCCCCCCCCCCCCAGCGACCCCCTGCAGATCTGGCCTCGGACCCCCGGGTTCCGGCTCCTTACTTGGTAGTGGTCGCTCGCTTCCTTGTCCGCCACGTTAAGAACGCCCAGAGAGCTGGCTCGCTTCATGCTGCACCCACAGCAGTGACATGCAGGGGCGTGGGGGTGGGGGGTGAGAGTCAGGGGGGAGGAGTTTAGTTCAGAGGAGATTATGGGATGTTTGTGTTGTTAACGACATTTACACACAAAGGTTAGTTTCACAGAAGACGTTAAAAATGTCTTCTACTGTTTTAAAGATGAACTTATCTGTAAATTAAAGTTTAATGATGAATCGTAAGTGTTTAAATGTTTTCACGTCAGTTAACGTACACACACACACACACACACGCACAGACACACACAAACACACACAGAAACATACACAAACACTGCAGAATGTCTTCATAGAAACGTGATAGTTTTAAACAAACATTATACAATAGTGTGTGAGTGTAAATCCACATTAAACACAGTTTCATTTAAATACAGATTATTCTGTCTCTCGTATCAACTGTTGCTTATTTAAATGCTTTTATATGCAAAACCGTTGTTGAGCATTTAAATAAGAATCAGATTTAAGAGGAATTTCATGTCACAGTGTGAACGTTGCTGAGCTGCAGATAATGAACTTTAATTAAACTGTCAACGCTGAAATAAAGTTTAACTTGTTTTCACTGTAAAGCAACAATATGAAACTTCTGTTATTTTCTTTCTAAAGAGTGAAACTGAACTGAGATCAGTTAAAAACACTCAGAAGTTATTAAAAACCAGAGTTTATCTCAAATGTTCAGCAGGAAACTGTTAAACATGAAGGATTCTGAACAGAGTTTGGTAGATTTGTTACAGCTGCAGCTCTTCAGGGTCAGGAAGCAGAGGACCATGGGTAATATGAAGTGTTATGTGTGGTGAAGCAGCGAGGGATCATGGGAGTTGGAGTCTTCACCTCCACTGCAGAGGAAGACCGACCTGATGGCGCCATGTTCACGTATTAAAGTTTAAAGAAGCAGTAATTTTATCTTTGATTGCTCGGACACGAAGCCAAACCAGTGTGATGACAACCTGTGGCACCAGGGGGCGCTGCTGCTCAGCACAAGTTTCATAGTGTTGTTTTAAAAACTGCATTGAACTGATGAACATGAAGAAGAAGTGAAATCATCGCCTCATCACTGAGCCACAGAGAAGAACAGGAAACAGGAAACAGGAAACCAGGGAGCACACAGATGAGGCATGCGAGGAAACATTCACGTGGAAACATTTATTCATAAATAAAAAAATTCAACACAGAACAAAATCCTCCACAGAAACAGCCATGCAGTTTGTTTTCAGAATAAAATTCACACACAGAATAAAAACAACCCGAAAAAAGAATAAAAATCCAAAGCTGAGTAAAAGTGAACTATATTTCAAACAGGTTGAAATAAATAGTTCAAAGCCACAAAATGCAATAAATAGATGGAACTTATTAGTAGTTAAAATAAAACAGAGTTCCACAGGCACGAAGAGTAGAAGACGTTTCACAAAGCAGACGTTAGTTAGTCACCGCTCGTTAGTTTCCTTTGGTTTCCGTCTCTACTTTGTTCAGGTTTGATCAACAGGCGAGGAAATGAAATATCTGAAGCTTCTTAAAATACGTGTTTCATGTTTGGTCCAAAAGTTTGAGAAGTTTTTATCTGAGGAAGTAAAACAGACTTTTATTTTCTAAAACAAGCACAAAAGGAAGATTCCTGGATCGTGAGGATCTCAAAGAAAAATCATCTATTCAGACTAAACACGAGTAAAGTTTATTTCTGAAGAAGTTTCAGATTAATGAACATTTCTTTTGATTTTCTTTTGTTTTTCTTCCTCAATACATTTACACTTTCTTCTCAATCTGTTACTATACAATATATATATAAAGTTTCAGAATAAAGGACCAGATGGTGAATATCTCTTGTTCGTTTTAAGCTCTTCAGCACAATGTAAGTTACAGTTAATGTTAAAAAAGCCTTTTTCAAAATAAAACAACTTTTTACAATTTGTTCCCTCAACATATTTTGATCTTTTATCGAAGCATGATAATTATTTCCTTAAAATATAGATTTTTTTAAGAAATTGCACCGTCTCTCTTGACACATTACCACTTTCAACCTTCTCTTTATAAAATTTAAAAAATTAAACTCTATATTTACTTTTCCTCGATAATATCGTAACTTAATATCATAACGTAATAAAGTTACATTAAATGTTAAAAAAGCTTTTTTCAAGATAAAACAACTTTTAACAATTTGTTCCCTCAAAATATTTTGATCTTTTATCAAAGTCATGATAATTATTCCCTTAAAATATATATTGTTTTTAAAGAAATTGCACCGTCTCTCTTGACACATTACAGCTACAACCTTCTCTTATCTTTATAAAATTTAAAAAATTAAACTCTATATTTACTTTTTTTCCTCCATAATATTGTAAACTTTGTAAACGTGATCTAAAGATGTTTCCTCCTCCTGAGAATCGGAGCTGACGGACGCTCGGGGGTTCGATTTCCTGTCTTCGGACAAAACATTCAAAATAAAAATCTTTACAACAGCGACGTGAGGAAAGAGAAGTTGAAGCTCATGCAATGTTGGGGGGGGGGGGCGCGGTGGGGGGATGGGGGGGGTGGGGGTGAGGCCCAGATGAGTGAAAGCTCCTTCGATCGTTTCATGTGCAAACAGCGTCAGAGTGAAACCAGGTGGGGGCAGCAGAGAGGCGCCGATCCGATCTGAGGCGTCGGGTTAGTGACTCCAGGGGGGGGGGGGCTGCTTCGCTCCGGGTCGTCAGTGCATAAAGTCAGACTGTCAGGTGTCTGGGTGGGGGGGGTGAGGGTGGGAGGGGATAGTTACCCTGGGTTCTTGGGCTCGCTGTCCCGCGTGGAGCCGCCTCCCCCCTTCAGCTTGCGGACGAGTTTCTCACTGCTACGGCGGATCGACGCTCGCAGTTTGCTGAAGGAGCCGCTTCGCTTCAGGGCGCCGGAGCCCTCCTGAGGTCAGAGGTCACAGGGTCACACACACACAGACACACACAGTAACACACAGAGTAACACACACAGTGCATTGACAACAGTGTTTGTCCTGGTTCAGATCCTAAAGAAGCCGACAGGAGAAGCTCTGCTGTTCACAGGGATCTGGAACTTTCTACCAAGGAGGTTATGTTTTCACCCCCGTGTCCGTGTGTGTGTTTGTGTGTTTGTTTGTTTGTTTGTTAGAAAGATAACACAAAAATCTGCTGCTGCATGTGGTGGCAGGTTGAAGATCAGATGTGGAATCAAGACAGAATCCATTCCACTTCGGGGGCAGATCCAGGATTTAGTTTCATCTTCACTTTCTTTAACTTTGTGAGACGATGAGGTTTTTAATGTTTTCACTTTTCTCTTTGATGATTCATGTATTTTGATGAAATAAGCACATTTACAGGACTGATATTTGTGAGTGTTTAGTGAAATTTGACTGAAGTGAAAGTTCGTCCTCGGCAGAAACATGTGATCTACTGTGGTTTTAATAATAATTTAATATTCATGAACCATGATGTGTTGAATTTAAGATCAGGAAACACTTTTCAAATGCAAATACACACACAGACGTTTGTACAATGCATACAAAGTGCACAATCTCTCGTGCAAAATTACACAATGCACGTGCACGCTTGTTTAGAAACCAGTGAAGCTGCTGATTTAATAAAGATTTTAATAAGCTGCTGATTTAATAAGACTGAAGATGTTTAACAGATTTTATAAATCCTGGGTCGGATCTTCACTGACAGACGTGAAGTTTTTATTCTTTTCTCATCTGTAACATTTTATTCTGATGTTGTTTGACCTTCAAACTGCTTTTCAGTTATTCATGTTTAACTTGTATCAACAAAGTTCATCATGATTATTTATCATTATTATGATTGTCGTGTCACTTACCTTCAACATAAGAGTCTACAAAATAAAACACCCGAGTAACTGAGCAGAGCTTCGAATGCTTTTCTATCAATTTCAGACTCTGACCTGCTCCAGTAACATTCATCACTTCGAACATCTAAAACTAAACTTTACACTTATTTATAAATCACTTCTATTTGTTCAACTTGGGCTGGTTTTCATTTTATTATTACGTGAAGCTATAAACATTATAAACGTGAAGATGCGTTTAGTTTCTTTAAGTCGTTCTTCAACATGTCGACGTTATTAGAAGTTTTGCAGAGGCAGATATTCAGAGGAATTGGAATGTGGGTCATAATGATTAAGTTTATTATTACTGCCGCCTGTTGGACTGGAGTGGAACAGCAGGATGAAGCTGTTTATGTTCATTAGTTTATTCTCTCCTGGTCTTTACACTGAGATGGAAACAGGAAAAACAGGAATCTCATTCCCAGGTATAAACGTTTGTATTTTATCTGAAGGTAATGAACAAAGAGGAAGTATCGACTTTTATTCTCTAGTATTGTTGCTTGAATATTTAGTTATTTTGTCCCTATCTAAATCCAGATGAAGTTCCCAGGGACATGGTTGTGTGAGGAGTTAGTTTTTGCTCCTGCCTCAGTCGGTGAACCCAGAGGAGCCGGGTCAGGCTGAAGCTGGAGAGCCGACCCGGTTCTGACGGCGGTGGTTATGAGTTATGACTCAGAGAAGAGAGAGAGAAACACAAAGAGGCGACAGGCGCAGGTGGAGGTGAGCAAAGAGTTGAGCTTTTATTAGAAGTTAAGAAAGACAAACTGTCAGATGCACAGAGAGGACAGGACAACACACACAGGATTAGTAGCAGAAGCAAAGAAGAGACCAGAGCGGAGACTTGTCCCATTCCCCCCCCCCCCCCACACACACACACTATTACATCTATATACAGAGATATACAGAAGGTGAACAGGCTGCATGATGATCAGACTCAAGCTTCACCTCCTCCCGCTGCAGCTTTAATTCAAACCTCCATAGTTTTTGAATATTATCTCCTTCATGCATGAATCCTGTTGCCTCTGAACGCGTCCTCTGGGGGGGGGGGGCTTTAAATTTTATATTTTAATGCCCAAGACGACAGATTCAAATTGTTTTTTAATTCAAATATCTTCAGTTCACCATCGTGTGCGACAAAAGGAAAAACCTCAAACATTTGAGAAACTGGGCCCAGCTCAGTTTTACTTATACGATAAATCAATTATCAAGACAGTGTAATTATCTGTTAATTGAGTAATTAATAACTTGTTTCAGCTCTACAACCTACACGTGACTTTAATTTGCACGTTTTTCCGGCCGAGCTAAATTAAAAAGATGCTAAAACGTTTCACATAAAGTTAAATATTTATAATTTTTTATCTTAAAAGGATCTTTTTTACATTTTTGGTGGCTTTGGGACTGGTTTGTTATTTGATCTATATATTTGTACAGTGTTAAAGTTAGTGACAAGGGGGGGGGGGGGGCTGCTGGGAATGAAATACAGTTGAAGTGACAGAGAGAGAGAGAGAGAGAGAGAGAGAGAGAGAGAGAGAGAGAGAGAGGAGAAGCAGAGGCTGCTGTTAAACAACAGCAAGAAATAACCTGGTGAATTTTAATGTTGCCTTAAAGAACACCCCCCAGATCCCCTCCCACCCACAGCAGACACACACAGACACACACAGACACACACACAGACACACACACAGACACACACAGTCCAGTGCAGAGCTACAGGACAAGCAGGAAGCAACACGATCGCTCTGGTTAAAGCCGACGTGGAGAATCCCACCAGAACCCAGAGGTGGTGGAGGAGAAACAAGAGGGGGGGGGGTCAGAGCTGAAGAAAACGGCAAAAGCTGAAGGGGCGGAGCCACGGCACGGCGCAGCGCGGCGAGGCGTCCGTCATGCAGGAGGCGAGTTATTTTAGAACCGTTACAAGGCGTCTGGAGTTAAGCCTGGAGGTCAGAGGGCAGCAGGAAGAGAAGAGACACAAACAGTGAAAGAGGAGAAAAGACAACAAGATGAGAATGAGCCGTTAAAGAGAGGAGGAGGAGGAGGAGGAGGAGGAAGAGGAGGAGGAAGAAGAGGAGGAGGAGGAGGAGGAGGAGGAGAGGAGGAGGAGGAGAAGAGACTGTGACAGAAGTTATCATCAGAGCAGACGCAGTATTTCTCCAGCAGCTTGTTCGTCTATAATCAGTTGTTTTTATTAAATTCATGAATGTTCAACTACTTTTATTATGAAATGTATTTATGTTAAATATCTTATGTGGATCTATTTTCTGACTGGACTGAATTTCATTAATATAACTGCTTCTTCCACATCTCCAGGTCAAACTTATTGGACGAGGTTGTTCAAAAATCCCCAAAATGACTTCAATGTAGTTCTCAGACTCTGCCACTAGGTGGAGCTGTTGCACAGTTTAACCCTGGTGGAGAAACACTGCGTCTGAAACATTATTAACAGTAGAACAACGTTAAACTTTGTTAAACAGAACAAACACAGACGGACGCAGGTCAGAGACACGTGAGAGCAGCCAGAGAAGCTTTCAAATATCATGTCAAACAAAGCACACATCATAATGTATATAAAGGATTTATCTACGTTGTATGTATGTTTGAATCAATATCTAGTCTCGTCTATTCATTTAGCTTTGTGTCCATTTGTCCCACTTTGCTTTTCAGAGGTCACCAGTTCAAAAGAAACCGGGACATTAACAGAAACCAGCGTCATTTATTGTTTTTAACGAGATTTCTCAGTTTTATGTGGAACCTTTTGATTTTCTAACCCAACGCTCATTAAGACGTTTTCCTCTCTGGCTGCTCACACGCCGACAGAGCAGGAGAAACGAAAAGGGAATAAAAGGTCAGAGAAGGAAAAACAAATGCAGATCCAACACGAGATTCATCACAACAGAGGAGAGAGACACATGGAGCACAGAGGACGAGGATCAGAAACATCAGCAGAGTACAGTACAGTACAGTACAGAGCCCGGGTGGAGTCAGACCAACACACTGAGGAGTTACTAACGTGAGAGAGTCAAGGGGTTTCACAGCTGCCTGAGGAGAGAGCTCCAGTGGAAGAGATGGTTTCTTATGACAGGTTGAAAAGCAAAACTCCAGGGAATCAGTGGAGCGACACCTCAGGTCACGTTTTAGTAATAATAATAAAATAAAAGCATTGTTTTCTGTGTTATTTATTGTGTAAGATTCAAGTTTTCATGTGGGACGACACAAACCCTGATACTGATTTGTCTGTGACTCAATAAATCAGTCCGGCTCCACTAATCTATATGTAATGATTAATTCCAAATATATTATATCTACTGTGCAACTTACTGCAAGAAAACTATTAATTTTAATAAAAGTGGTGAGGGTACTTCACTGAACAGTATTTATACAGCATTCAAACTGTGTTTTTGTGTGTAATTATATTTTATTTTACTTCTTAATCTTTATCTTGTTCCTATCGACCTCTTTTCTCCTGCTGCTGTTTTCTTCTTGGATTA
This sequence comes from Limanda limanda, assembly GCF_963576545.1. Taxonomy (NCBI): domain Eukaryota; kingdom Metazoa; phylum Chordata; class Actinopteri; order Pleuronectiformes; family Pleuronectidae; genus Limanda; species Limanda limanda. Next base: position 25,738,122 of record NC_083647.1, on the reverse strand, counting down.
ATCTCATTTAATATTAAATCTAACTTTAATGAATTCCCTTTTAGCAGGTGTAGTGACGTGTTAGTGGTGATAGATTTATTAATTATTTAACCAGAGAATAGAGTAAAATCATTATAATTAAATGTTCTTCCATCTGAAGCTCTCTCCAGACGATACAGGCAGTTTTTCCTAATATGAATATGTCCAGAGATCATCTCCCGATCAGAGATACAGGAGGAGGCTGCTGATTGGTTGCTCAGGTTCTATTGCCTGCTGTTGCTATGTGAGCTCCGAGAAGGGGGCGGCGGCCTCTCGGGGGAATAAGTCGGCGATGGCGAGCGGCCGACAGCGAACCTACGTCTACACGCTGAGCCTCGGGAGAGTTAATGGGAAAAGCTCCACAGCAGAAGAGAGTTTAGTGGGAAAAGAGGTTTTATTACGACCACGGTTCTGTGTCACCACGACGACTGAAGCAGATCATTTTAGAGATTGGAGATCAGCAGCTTTTAATTGGTTTATTAATCTGTCAGAAACAGTGAAGGACGAGTTAGAACCGTAACTGCTGAAAGAGAGAAGAGGAACTACTAAACGTCCCTTTACATCTTTCTAACTGGTTTATACTGGGACTTGAGCCCGTGGGAGAAACTCCGGATGAGAATAACTGAATGAACAGAGTAATAACAACTGTCGTGTATCTTTCTTTCAAAGAAGCCACTGATAAACTCTGATTGATGTTTAATTTCCATCATACAAGGAAGATAGTGAAGCTGGAGCAAATCTTAAAAGCTCAAGTTCACATTTTCCAAACGAATGACGCAGAGTTCATGTTGATTGTGTAAACTGTCAAACTCAAAAGAGAGAATTTAAGCAGGAATCTTCTAAAACAAGGAAGAATATCGTAAGAAATTTGCTGGATAATTGTCATTATTTCAGATTAAATCAGATTAACTGGGAGCCGTCAGTGGAGCGTGAGGGTTTCCTGTCTGACCTTGATTTTGATTTTCTAGGAACTGCATCATCTCCACTAATGAAAACCAGATCCTTTAACATCCAGTAAAATCAGAGCCTTTGATCTTAAAACTGCAAAATTTCAATGTGAAGATCAAGATGATAAATAAAACCTCACTGATGTAATTTCTGGCTCCAGACGTGTGCACGTAAGTGGATGTGTTTACTCAGAAGCAGGTTTGTGTTGAATCTGTAATCCACTGAGAATCTCTCTCATAATAAATCAAACTTACACGTTCAACAAGTCTCATATTGACTCAATCAGATTTATTCTAACGTGGCTTCTGCTCAGAGAGACACCGGCTGAGTGTGAACGTGTCGGTGTGGAGACTCTCAGTGACGTGTGTATGGGGTGGGGGTGGGGGGGGGGCTGTGTACTGTACTTACCCCGTTCCACTCCACGCTCATACTCACTTCCTCCCCCCCGTCCGGCCCGCTCTCGTACTTCACCGAGTCCGAGGTCAAGCTCTCGCGGCTTCGCTGCTTCTCGCGGACCTCGGGCTCGCTCAGGACCTCGGCCACGCGCTGCTTGTGCACAGTGTCCAGACCCTTAAACACACACACACACACACAGAGAGACACACACACAAAGACACACACAGAGCAGCAAATGTCAATTCAACTAATCCAATTAAAGCAGAAGCTGGGCAACTGCAGCTTCTGTGCACAGTCACACACACATTGAGTCAAAAGAGTTGAAGACAGGAAACAATTCATCCAATTAATACTAAAGCTACAGACGTCTTACACCTGCTGCACACACACACACACAATCACACAATCACACACATCTGCAGGAACCAACTGTGCAAAGTCACTTACAAAAGCAACATGAGCAAAACACAATCCTTCAATATGACTCAAAGTAAAAGTTGTTTCATAGAAGTAAAAACACAGACACATTCTGTAGGATTTGTCTTCAAAATAAGCTGGATATATGTATTGATGTTACACCAGTGACTGTTTCCTATGACCCATTCTAATAAATGAATAATGGAGGAAGGGAAAGACAACAAACTGCAGAACTAATCTGTCGTCAGACTCTTATTTTTCCTTTATTAACACTCTCTCCCAAAACAGACGGTTGTTAATATTCCTCGTTGTTTCACGAAGGAGCAGAAACTTCTGAAACCACCTTGACACCAAAGTTCTCAGTTTCCTGTTTCTCAAGTCAAACGTACATTTGTAAATGATGCCAGAATGACTCCATCTCCTTTAGAAACTGTTTTTTGTGCCGACTCTGGTAAAAATGTCACAATCTCAGGAGTCTAACACAACTCCAAAATACAGACGACACAGCGATCTGCACAGGAGGAGCAATATCCAAAATCTAATAACCTTAAGTACCTCAATTTGATTTTACTCTCTACAGATTTAACTGCAGTGGCACCACAGAGATCATATAATTCACTGCTGCTCCGACTCCTCATCTCCACAGGAACCCCCCCCCGGCTCTGCAGCATCCTAACAGTCACCTCAGCCCCTGATTCTACACCAGAAAGCACAAACGCTGACTCATGATGAGTGATGCTGCTGCAGCTTACTCTGTAGCCCCCCCCCCATCCAGTGATGTCTAACGCCCTGATAGGAATTCAGTGTGAGTCACGTCCTCCAGAGGCCACACCCACCTGCTTTCTGGAGCGCAGGGCGGCTTCCTCCAGCGTCTCCGCAGCCTCGAACTTCCCCTGTCGCCTGTAGAGGGCGCCGAGGTTCTTCAGGGTGGTCGTCACCGTGGGGCTGAAAACACCAGAAGAAGAAAGATCCGTCACACGAGTGTAGGGAAAGAATAACATCAAGTATCATTTAGATCAGGGGTCTTCAACATTTCTCAGGCCAAGGACCCCCAAACTGATGGAGAGATAGAGCAGGGACCCCCTCCCCCCTACTATATATATTGTATAAAATTGTTGTTTTTTATTAAACTGGGCCTAGTGCCATGTATAAACATAGCTATCCTGTTATTGTGCAATCAATACTAAGCTATTCAAATAATAAACAGAAAGATAACGTCTTCTGCCTCCTTTCATCCGTTCACTATAATACGTTGGATTCATGTTAATGTGAATTTAAAGACATTTATTGAAAATTGGTTGAAAAAAAACAACCTGTTGAAGACCTCTGATTTAGATTATAAAATATTTCAATAACGTGGCTTTTTACATACAAATGGATAGATTTTGGGAAAGTATTGAACAGGAAAAAGATATAATCATCATCATAAAATAAAATTCACACAGAGATTAAAGCTTTTAGAAAAGGAATAGACACTCAAAGACATATTTGTATTTTAAAGGGTCACAAGTAGGGCTGCTCGATTATGGAAAAAAAATCATAATCACGATTATTTTGGACGATATCGAAATCACGATTATTCAAACGATTATTAATATGTGCCCTTATTCTGAAGTCTATGCTTTATTCTTTAAATAGACTGTAACCGGAAGTCTCATTCACATCCGGTGTCTTATTCCTCCGTGAAACCAGGATATCGGTGCCCGGTTATTCAACCCTAACACTCTCCATAAAAACACTAAGTAACTGAGAATTTTGACATTTCCTCTCATTATTAAATGTCCCCATCTTTGGTCATTTGATAACTTATGGACTGTTTATTGTCTTCACTGAACAAACTGACCTGTCCACCTTACAGGCTTTGTACCAGCCTCCATATTCTCCGAATGGTGACCCGTCCTTCTGCTTCCCCTGAGAAACAAACACACTCTTTAAAGAATGAACCTGCACTTACAGGAAAGTTCCAAGTCTGGACAAGAAGCAAAAACACCCATGAAGCAAAATGTGAAGTGACTAATGCTGGGAAGGATTGAAATTAACTCCTTTTTAAAATCCTGTTAATACCATCAGATATCATATGGAGGGGTGGGATTATAAAAAGCTGGGTCATTGCTTTTCCTTCGCCTTGAAAACTAAACCCTGTAAACAGTGATGAAATAAACTCCTATTGGGACTCACACCATCATCAGGAGGGAACTGTTATTAGACTTAAGTTGCTAATCCAGCTCTTGTGTCATGTATCTTTCATATTCCATCTTAAATAAGATCATTAAAACGTGAATGTTTGTTTTCTGTGCCTGGGGCTATAACAATTATTTTTCCCGGCTTCACTCAACATAGAATTAAAGTCATATTTCTATCATAGAGACTAATTCTATTAGTTTTTTAATGTTTCTTCAGGTTAAAGGTTTTAAGGACACCAAAGATAACATTAAACCCAAAATATGGGATATAAATAAATATTAGAGACCTAGTGGAAGTGCACATGATGGAAACTCTCACCTTGCTTTGCTCCTCTCGCTCCTCAGCATGCATCCAGATCGGTTTGTTCTCATCTGAGGAGAAAGAACCAAATCAATCTCACACGTTCACTCAGTGAAGCAGCCGGAGAGAGAGGACACCGATTTCAAATCTCTGTGTTTCTGAAGGAAAAACAGTTTCTCCTTTTCAGCTGAAAGGTCGTTTTTGTTTGTTTATCTTTTAGAAACCGGCAGCTTGAATACGTTAACCTTTCCATGAGCAGGAGAGAACAGCAGGAGTGTGGATGGATAAAGTGAGAATATGTTTGTTTGAGTTATTCAAAGTCACAAGCGATAACAGGGTGGTATTTAAAATGTGAAAGTTTGTGCATATCGTACCGTCGACTGAGCCGAACTCCCTCTCGTGAGCGCGGGTGAGGATTTCTTTATACAGAGTCTCGGCCTGCTTGAACTTGCCCTGCTTCAGGTAACAAGACGCCTGGAAAACAAAACACAAACAAACAGCAACTCAGCACGACACTGAAAAAACGAGAAGTCTTGTGAAATGTTCCTGCAGATTCAACTCCCAGAGAATATGATGCGTTGATGAGTTAATTATACACGTATGTCTCTTTAGTTCTAACTGTTCCTCTCTTCTCTCTCCCTCCCTCCCTCTCACCAGGTTGTTCTTGGTCTTGGCCACGTTGGGGTCGTCCGGGCCCAGCTTGGTCTGGTAGATCTCCAGCGCCCTCATGTAGTAGTACTCCACCTCCTCGTACTTGCCCTGGTTCTGACACAGCAGGGCCAGGTTGTTCAGCTGCTTGGCCACGTCCGGGTGGTCCTTCCCCAGCACCTGGGGCGGAAGCGAGCAGACACGGGGGTTAGAACAACACGCGCCTCATCAAAGAAAAGGAGTTTTATACGACAAGCTGCGTCTGGCTGCTGCCATTTGGTGGACAGCTCTTCTCCCGGGGGAGAGATTATCACAAGACTGGAGCCGGGTGCTACTGAATCTGTTCCTGTGGCTGCGAAGGTTCACGACTATAAAACTAGAACGAGACTCGGAGCGGAAACCTACTCCAGGGGTCAAGGGTCAAGAGCCTGATCCTCGTCTGATGTCAAAGAAAGTAATACAAAATAAAATCCTGAAACCACAGCAACACTTATTACCCAACTGCAGCTGAGAAAAACCAACATCCCTACAAACCACATTTAAAATCAGCTTGATCCAGATGTTTATTTGAGTCTGCACCAAATTGCACAAACTTATAAATATCGGTTCCCTAAATATGCCAGACTGCAGAGGTGTTTAATCTAAATGTCTACAGTATATGGTGAGTCATTCTTTTTACCATATCTCTTACTATATCCTTCCATTTCAGATGTGTTACCCAGTTTTGAACCTCATGTGTCGTGTTGTAATTCTGGATTTCCAGGGACAGCGAGATGTTTGTCAAAATGATCGTCACTGGAACAGTTTGTTTCATCTCTTGCCAGTTTCATTTGACCCTTTAACTACTTGTTGGTTCTGGTTACACACTGAAATGTCCGACCTGCTCTCTGAACTACAGGCGGGACGTTGATCTATTATTGTTTGATCAAGAAAAAGCTGAAAACAGCAGAGAAACGAATTGAAAAGAGGAACAAACAGAATTCCTCATAGAAAATGATATCCTCATCATTTTAAAGTGAATGTGTTTGCATTGATGTGGCTGTGAGAGAAGAGTAAGCATATCCTGTTTGCTGAGAAGCCATTAGATCTGAGGGACGCGTGAAAGATGTGAAAACATCAGCAGAAAACAAACCAGGCGAAAACTACAGTAAAGGTTCAAGAATCAAGAAAAAGACGGAAGGGAAGAAAGGAAAAAGAGATTAAGAGATGACAGAAGACAGAAGACAGAAGACAGAATCTAAAACCACTGGGGAATCTGGGACATGAACAGAAGGTGGCCAGGGAAGACTGAGAAATTAAAAAAAACACCAGGTGACACCATGTGCTCTAGAGTAAAACTGAAGAAACTAAAGTGGCTTCTGAGTTTGCTGCAGAATGAAATCCTTCCTGAGCATGTCAGGTTCCACCCTCTGCCTGATGGAGTCTGATCTCCAGGCTGCTGCAGAGAGAGGAAACCTACAGGATTCACTCAGAGGAACCGCATCCTCCCACCCTCCTCCTCCTCCTCAGAGACACACGTCTGACAGCATGAGCTGAGAGAAGGAAGCAATAAGAACAGCAGCAGGAGGAGCTGCAGGAGCTGAGGATCACATCGTGTTTGTCGATGGACGCCAGGACTTCAAACAACAACAGTGCTGCAGTGGATTCTGGGAAACTCTCAGAAACCACCACCTTCATCTATAATTAATAAGGAAAGATCCTCATCTTCACAGTGAACCGCCTGAACCCACGCTTCACATGAATATTTACTGAACAGGAGAATGAGATATTTATACTGCTGCTATTTTAACTAGAACAGGAACAATGAATCAATCTATAGTTCAATCGACATGAACATTTATTGTGATGTATTTAGTTCATTGTTTCAGTCATTTCAAGTCTAAGGACTAATAGTTAAAGTTAAGATGCTCATACTAAACACTCATCATCTGTAGGTTGAATTTAAAGTCATGTTACAGTTCAGTTTATCTTTCAGTCACTGACATCATGCAGTTTCATAGCAGCGCTTCTAGAAATCATCTGTATCGTTCAATCTGGATGTCTCAGAGCAGAATCAGAGAGATGGATTTAAATCGTTCTTTTCATTCTGTGTCAACATGTTTTCATAAAGTGTTTCTCTCATAAACAGTGAAAAGCCTCAGTAGCAGTTTTTTTAATTAATTCCACTATCTCCCTGAAGCCAGAACTCAGTGAGAAGCTGAGCTTCTATAAAAAGACAAAACTGCAGCAAGGTGCAAATCTTTATGAATCAGCAGCTCTGCCACAGCCACTTATTCCCATTATCATCCGAGTTGAAGATGCATAAAAAATAAAATTGTTCAGCTTAAGGAAAGATAAGGTTTCATTCCCAGAGGAGGAGGATTTTTCCGAGGAAAGAGAAAGTGTCTTCTGCACCTTTAAGATTTCTGTTGGCATCAAACTACAGATGAGACGAATGATGACAGTAAAATTCTCCCTGAACGTAAGACTGCACCATGATACATATTTTGTTCTTTTTAAGATAAATGGAAACAGGAATTACTTAAATCCTAGAAAGTGAGTTACTAACACCGTAACTCTAACTTTTGTAAAAATGCATGTTCTGTACTGGAATCTATATTTGGCAAAATATTCGTCTAAACATCTACTTCTACTGTACGTCTAGTTGTTTGCATGTCCCAGTCGCTAACGTGGAGGAGGCAGGGTGTCCACACCAGTTGTGTAATTGGGACACATGAAAATGAATTAGTTCCTTCTTAAATGATCCCAGATGTAAATAATCTTTGAGTGAAATCAGCTAATCTCATCCTCTACAGCTCAGTTTGCCTGATTCAGAGAGAAAGTCTCGTTCTCGTCTCCTCAAACATTTCACTTAATCTTAGTCATGTTCAAAAACATTTGTCTTTCCTTTAAACCAGTGACTCATAGCAGCCATCTTGAGAGAAATCTTTCGTGTAGAGTTTTCCTCAGGAGGAAACTGACTGATTCTGAAAGTGAATGTAAATTTCAGTTTGAAAGGATGGGGGAGGAAATTATAACCATGCGTTGGCTGCAGAGCAAAAGCAGAAGAATCTTTCAGGAGGAGAAACATCTGCTTCTTCACGCTCCCTCATTACTAATGCAACTGCTCCTGTGCGTGGTGACCTTTGACCTACCTTCTCTCTGATCTCCAGCGCTCTCTTGCACAGAGGCTCCGCCTCCTTGTACTTCCCTCTCTTCCCATAGAGGACGGCCAAGTTGTTGAGGGTGGCAGCAACCTGAAAAACACAATGACACGTTTATTATTCTGAAATATTCTTCGAGCTTCAAATCACGTCCACCTGCGTGTGCCACCGCAGAACTCCACCACAGCCGCCCAGTGCCTTTGATCTGGTGAGTGAGGGATCGATGGGGGGGAAAGAGAAGGTGTGGAAACAGTGGATGATCATCGGGGGCTGTGATTAGATCCTTATGAGCTGCCTGATCATTCCCCAACACGTGCACTGAGGAGGAAGGAGACTAGTGAGGCGCCTGGAGGTCAACTGGAGGTCACCTTTGATCTCTGACCTCTGATTCAGAACAGGGTCTGGTGGCCATGTGGCCGAGTGGGAGGAAGAGAGAGAGGAAGGACAGAGGGGCGAGACACTGGGGGGCAAAACTCCCCCAGATGATTCAGGACGGCTCCATCCATAATAATACATTTAGTTTTAAAACTGAAGTGTAGTAGTAGTGTGTATTTGGCCCAAGAGGGGGAGGAGGGGTGTAGAATCTAATGCATTGTTGCTTTTCTCTGCACATTCTAAAAATAAATCAAATTAGTCAGAGTTTAACAATCTGGTGTTTCATCCCAGACTCACACTTACAGATCAGATGATGTGAAGACAAAGTGCCCGGAGCATTCCAGTTCACACTCAGAACCGGTTTTAAAAAACTCAACGTGAAGACAAAGGACAGAAGAGGAGACGGAGAAGATTGAAAAGATTTTTTTACATAAGAGGTTGTGAAGTGGATTCAAAGAGAAACAGAGAAAGAAAAGTCTGTGGGCGGTGAATTGAGATGTGATTTCTTCTGAGTGACAAATCAGAAATGGGGGGGGGGGGGGTTGGGGGTTATGAGGGCTAACCTCAGCTTGACAGAGTGCAGTGGGCTGTTGGTCCAGACTGTGGAGACAGAAGCCTGCTGGGGTTAACACAGTTAGTCGACCTGATGTGTGTGTTTACACTGACGGACACAGGTTCATGGATCTGGGTTAAATATTTATGAAATCCTCTGTGTTCACGCTGATCATCACAGTGTAGGAGACACACATGTGTTTGGAAAAGCATTCAAACTCCAATCTTATTGTGCATTTGATTGTATATTTAGAGCTATTTAACAGAATGTTTATTTATTTATTATCACATATATTTTTGTCATTTCCTATGTTCTGAATTCCCACTAAATCCTACACACTGGGCCTCTAATGGATGTCGTTGTCTTATGGTCCCAACCATTTTCACTCTTTATGCTAAGCTAAGCTAACTGACTAATAAGATTATCACAGTGTAGGAGACACACATGTGTTTGGAAAAGCATTCAAACTCCAATCATATTAGCATGACTGTGCAGTTTGTGGTATATTTTGGATCTATTTATCAGAATGTTACATACATGTTATATATTACATATATGTGTCATTTCCTATGTTCTGAATTCCCAGTAAATCTTAGACACTGGGCCTCTAATGGATGTTGTTGTCTTTTGGTCGAGCCAGGTGAGCAACTTCCCCACCATTTTCACTCTTTATGCTAAGCTAAGCTAACTGACTAATAAGATTAGCATTACTTAAACAATTCAGCAAATAAGCAGGATTCCTTTGAAATGTCGAATTATTAATTTTAATGTGGTCGTTCTGATGGATTCACTAGTTAAAATATGACTTGTGTGATGCTAGGTCTAAATCGATTTCTGACCTTTTATGCATTTCTACATTCTAACACTTCCACCAAGAAGCAACATAACCTTGAGAACAAAGTGACACATCTATGATTCAGATAAAGTTGTGACGGCATAAAGATCTTGTCCAACTGTGAGATGAAAGTAAAGACACAACAGAATGACGTTGTTGTGATGAAGAGGAAGATGCACTCACCGCTGGATGGTCTCTGCCGAGCGTCTTCTCTCTAATGGCCAGAGCATCATTCAGCAGGTTGGCTGCCTCCTTGTATTTGTTCTGATCCCTGAGGAACACACACAAACCAGCAGAGTCAGACACACAGACTTATAAACACACAAGCACACAAGAGAAGAGACAACTATGACGACAATTTCCACTAATAGCCCATTATTTTCAGGCGACACGGTGGAAATAGTTTTGCACAAGTTCCCACAGTCAGTGCGACAGTCTGCTGACAGCGAGTCGAGTTAGTCCATCGCTCCTGCAGGGAAACCACAGCAGACGCCCGGGCTCACTATTCAACAGATAAGATTTGTGGAAGAGGAAAGAAAGAACATGGCAACGACCCTGGAGAATTCTGGTGTCATTCTTTTGTTCTTGGCCTCTTTGCCCGGGAAATTAACACTCGACCCGTTGTGTTACTGTTCTGTAAATCTCGGGTTGTGTTTGCCGTGTTCCGCTCCTGACGTAGAAAGGCATCCAGCTCTCACTGGGAGGCCGGTCACACGGGGTTTTAAAGGTGTGTACAAACGGCCTCCAGGGCCTTTGTGAGAGTGACAAAGAGACGACGAGTTGTGTCCATCGCTGCATGTTTGGCTCAGATTGTTGTCGGAGCTGAAGGATTCAAGCTGTGCCATGAAGCAACAAGGTTATTAACATTCCTTTCATTGATATCCACAACACACCGACACCAACACACACTGTGTCTCACCGGGCACTGAGAGGTTTCAACTCCAGGGTTGGAAAAATAGTCAAAGTGGCTGAGGGACTTTGGGGATTTACAAACTGGTGAAGGTGTGAAAAGTGCGATCTAAGTTTTAAGCCAATGTACTTTACAGTATCTCTATTAGGGTTGCAAAATTCCGGGAATATTTTAAGTTGGAAACTTTCCATGGGAATTAACGAGAATATACGGGAATTAACGGGAATAAACGGGAATATACTGGAAATGTTGTGGGTAATTTATACTAACTGTATTTACCTGGTCATATACAGACATAAATATAAACATTTTGTTTTGTAATAGTCTGATTTGAGCCCTGAGGAAACTTTGGGCACTTGACTATATGCTTCTGCATCGTTGTGTCATTCTTAACATAGGTCTTTGCACAGTATTTGCAAATGTACACAGCCTTTCCTTCTACATTGGATGAGGTGAAATGTCTCCACACATGAGAGAGTGCACGTGGCATTGTTCTGTAGAATAAGATGAGAAAAAAGTTTGTAAAAAAACACTCATGCAATGCCAGAGATATAAATAGTTAGCCAAACAATTGGAATCGTCTGTAAACATATTTTACAATTGATGGATAAATGAATAGAAATAGGCTAGATGAACAGATGAACAATCCTCAATCAGCATGCTAATATATTTTCCCAGTAATATCATGGAAACGTACCTGACTAGTCCTTCACACTACAGCAGGCCTCAGTAGCCCTGCTGTAGAGTGAAGCATGCTGGGAGTTATCTGTGCATGTGATGGAAGAATGACCAGTGGAGGGTTGAAACTCAACGTTCCACACATCTTTAAAATAGAGTTTTGAATGATGTTTTTATTGGTCAGCATTTAATTTGCGTATTTTATTTATTTTTTTCAAAATTCCCAAAATTCCCGAGCTAAACTTCCCATGGAAAGTTTCCGGAAATTTACCGGAAACTTTCCGCCCCTTTGCAACCCTCATCTCTATTATAAAAGGTTTAAAGTTGTAGAGTCTAACGAACGTACAGGACGTCCTGGACTCACCTGTAGACGAGGGCGAGGATGTTGAGCATGGTGGCCACGTCCGGGTGGTCGTGTCCCGAGGTTTTCTCCAGGTCCTCCAGCGCCTGTTTGCACAGCGGCACGGCCACCTCGTAGCGGCCCTGGGACGCGTACTGGATCACCAGGTTGTGGAGGGTCCTCAGCCGGGCCGGGATCTCATAGCCCCCCTGCTGGGCCGCCGCCGCCGCCGCACTGCCGTGAGCCGGCTGGACTGGAGACACAATGACACAAAACATTGAGATTCAAACATAAATTGACCAATTCTCTGTATAATCATGTAATAAGGTGTTAAATAATTAGCAGGATTATACAAAAACTACTGAAGTGATTTCCATGAAATTGTGGAGAGGAGTGAAGCATGACATTGATGACACATTAGTACGGATTCAGATCTGGATCCAGGAATTATATTTTATCTTCTCACACATTATGAGTTGTTTTTTTTTGAACACTTTAGTTGATTCCTCAGATAATAATTCCTGGGATCTTGATGGAAAATAATCATGCATGTTTAGAGGACTTATATCTATTGTAGGGGCGATGTGGCCTAGGGGGTAGAGTGGGCGTTCTCCATCAAGAAGGTTGCCGGTTCAATCCCCACTCTTCCCCATCTACATGCCGAAGTGTCCTTGGCAAGATACTGAACCGCTAAATGTTGAGTGTACTAAAAATGTAAGTCGCTTTGGACAAAAGCGTCAGCTAAATAACATGTAATGTAATGTAATGTAATATCTATAAATATGTGCAATTTACTGCAGATCCAACAAAAATTCAGATCAAGTGAATTCTAATTTAGTTGTCCTCCCATGTGGATGTGTGCACGCTGCTGAGCTGCTACACACAAACATCAGGCTGTTCACATGTTCCCTAAATAACAGATTATTCACACACACGAACAATGTCCTCATTCTGCTGCAGTGCACAGAAGATGGTTTCTGTGTCAGAACATACCTCATGTCGGTCTGATAGTGTGTGTGTGAGAGTGTGTGTAAGTGTGTGTAAGTGTGCATGTGAGAGGTCAGGAACCCCCCTGATTGAGTGTCGTACTAGAGGCAGGCACCTCTATATTTACTGTGAAGGAGAGCGAGTGGTGTTTAAGGAGGGAGACGCCCACGGCAGCAATCACCCCGACCACAGTAAAGAGTCCGACACACCAAGTGATACCAGGTGTTCAGGCTCAGCTCCTTATTATAAACCTGCAGCCTTTATGGAACGTGTTCATTTCATTAACACAACAGGTTACAAGTACATCCAGCGTCTCGTTGTGCATCACAGAGTGGGATCAGAAAATGCTGAAATGGAAATATTTGTGCAGAAAAACCACTGTGAATAAGCCTGAGGTCAGTTTAAATCCAGAAAGAGCTCTCATCATCATTAGCGTCCAGCTTGCACCATTACCTTCATAATATATGTATATATATATAATATATCTACATAATATACCAAAGGATCAGAAGCTTTACAGGCAGCCTGAAGAGGAGAGGAGGAGAGGAGGAGAAACCAGCTCTTCTCCTGCAGAGTTCACCCACACTCACAGTCTGACAGGATTAACAGCAGCAGTGAAATACTGTTTTCCTGCTCCGTGCACCAGCAGATCCTCAACACATCCCATCTATTAGTTTGTCATCTTTCATTCTCAACAAGTAACTAATGATAAAACAGATAAATATAAAATCCTCTGATTTGCTCCGACCTGCTTTGCTGCCTTTGCTCCTCAACCTGAAATCATAATTTGGGCCCAAAACACAGAAGTCTGGATCACACCCTGAAATTACACCCACGATACTCTGTGAGAAAGAGGAAATACCACCGACCACTTCCTGGCATTTACACATACAAAAAAATAAAGTCTGTTTTCATAAGAACAGAAACACGCAGACGCCTTTACAGCTAAAAATTGGGGAATTTAATTCCGCCTGAGGAGGAATGTGCTGAATACATATCTGACATTGACAGATTTTTATCCGTCTTAAAAAGATACAGCGAGAGAAAATCTGTATTTCTGTTTTTCACAGCAAATCTCCAGAAAAGTAAAATGTGCAGCGTCTGTCTTCAGCTGCAAGATTTCATAAATTCATCACCTACATTTTTAGAAACATAAATGGGAAATAGTTCATATGCCGGAGGTGGTTTTCGGTGGCAGATGAATGCATATTTGATGCTCTGCTGAGTATGTGGGGCAGCAGGACAGTGTGTGCTGGATTGATTCACAATAAAACTACAGTGTGTGTGTCTGTGTGGGTCTGTGTCTGTGTGTGTGGGTCTGTGTCTCTGTGTGTGTGTTTGTCTTTGTTTGCTATGACAGTTCTGTCTTTGATTAACTTGAAGATTTGTTTTAGTGTTTATTTCCTTGTACTAGTAATCCCTTGTTTTATTTTGATATCTTATAATCTTATTTATCAATTTGCTCTTCAGAGGCCTGGAGCCGGAGTGTGAACCAGTCTGCTGCCAGTTTAAAACTGGCTGACAAACTGGTGCTGGGAGCCAAATGGAAATCAACTTGGTACAAAAAGGGTTTAAACAGCCAGAGCCAAGTTGGAGGACAAATCGTTTTCCTTTTTGTTGAGACCAGTCCCTCTCTCATTCATCCCCAAAACAAACTCAAGGTCACGGTTCATTTCTCTCGGTTCAGAATGTTTCAAACAGACCAGTAGATGCTTGCACCGGAGCACTGGACTTGGACTGGTTTCATAAAGACAAACTGGGTGTGGCTAATCACCATTGTTTGCCTCAAGCTTATCGAAAATTCAAAGCCAAATCTAATCAGATCATAACCACACCTCTGAAGTCAAACATTAATTCAGCAGACTGGAGCCACGCAGAAGGTAAATCAGTGTAGAATTCCTGGAAGTGAATAACACCAGTGAGGCTGAGAGGGTATTTCTCCATCTGGCCTCCACCCAGAGAGAAACAGGTCCTGACAAATGGAGCTTTACAGCCAGCACAGCTTTACTGTCTGGAGCACTGAGTAATTGAAAGATCACCCCATCAAACAGTGAGGCGGGGGGGCATCACTGGTACGAATACAGTAGTTAGATTCCCAAAGTATCTATCTATAGAACAGAAACATTAATAAACTTCTCGGTGTAATCTAAGTTTTAACCATTTGAACTCTGCGATGTGTTTGCCAGTGTTTACATCTGTATTTTTGCTTGTTTGTTAAAAATCTTAATTTCTCTAAACTCAATACAACCTGAGATAAAATGTTATGTAATTCAGTGAATCATAATGAATGATAACAGTCCCGAAATTATGTTATACATTTAAAAAATACAGAAATGTTTAATCTTTAAATTTAGCTAAATAAACATATTGATCTAAATATAGAAACATGACAAAACCATTTGTTTCCAGAGGTTTAACAAGACCAGTGTTATTAAATCGACATCCCAACACCAGGAAGAACATTTGATGTTTTCATTTGAAACTGCTCACGACTCAGAAGGGAGAGAACGAGATGCAACACTTACTGCCCGGGGCCTGGTCGTCGTGGTCGTCAGGGAAGAGATCATCCAGAGTCTCCTTGGTGGAGTCAGAGTCTTTCTCCTCCTGAGAGATGGAGAGAGAGAGAGAAGGAGTGAGGGAGAGAAGGAGGGGTAATCGAGAGACTGTTTTCTAAAACCACAAAGGAACATTTCAAGTATTTGCTGAGTCACTCCATTTGTCCTCTGGATCTTAGAAAATACATTAAAAAGCACTTAAAACACTTGAGATCATTTATATCGACCGTGTGCACTTGTCTCTGCTGCTGATAAGACGTTTAGGAAAGTGACTCGAAAAAACAAAATAGCAGGAATCAGTTTCTTTAAAGGAAATGGGAGCTGAAAAACAAAATAATGCTCATTATGAAACCTAATAGAGATAAAGTGAAAAAGAAGTTAGTGAGTGAGTGGACATGTTGATGTTGTTTTTGGACACAAAACCGAAATAAAACCCTAAGATATAATAATATAAATATCTCTGGATAACTTGGAAATGCATTCATCCCAAACACGAGACCATGGAGACACATTGTGTGGACTCACAGTCGGGGACAGGTCCTCGTCGTACTTCTTCAGCTGGTTCATGAACTCCAGGTGCTTCTTCTCCTCCTCCAGCTGGGCCACGCTCTGCTCGCTCTTCTGCAGCTTCTGCTGCGTCCCGGCCAGCTCGTCCCTCAGCCACTGGTTCTCCTGGCAGAGCCGGCGCACCTGGGCTCGCAGCTTCTGCTTCTCCGACTCCACCGAGCTCAGGTGGCTGGACAGCGCCATCATCACCTGGAGGAGGAGGAGGAGGAGGAGGAGGAGGAGGAGGAGGAGGAGGAGGAGGAGGAGGAGGAGGAGGAGGAGGAGGAGGAGGAGGAGCGGGTTTAGACACAACAGTTCCTTCACACAGTTTGGATCAACTACACAAATGGATATTCGTCATCCGTTCATATTTACAGTCTGTTGGTTAAACAGAAGGATGTTTGGGCTGTTTGGATAAACATTCATTCCAAAGACGATATGTAAGATTCATTTGTAAGTATCATAACACCAAAGTATGTGATGAATAGATATAATGAGAGAATCAGTGGAAGTGTTATGTGTAAAGAAGGGAAGTAAAACTGTGTGGGAGAGTAACACTAACTAATCCTCCTTATAAAAGCATACAGGTCTCAGGTCAGAGGCTGGAGGGTGAGAGTTTGTCTGGAGAGTTTGACACATAAGAGATATTGGAGAATTATGGAGAAAAATATGAATCACTCTGTGCTTCACTGTGACTGTTGGCAAAATAAACTGCCGGTGGGAAATCAGAGAGAGAGAGATCCGGGCTGAAGAGAGTGACTCAGCGCTGACTCACAGGACGCTGTCTCAACACTTTCAACAAACGTTGTGTTTCTCAAGTGTGAATTGCGTTTAGGGAAACGATGGAGCTAAAATGGCGACAGGAATTCACTTTTGTGTGTATATTTAAAATGATAATAAAGAGAAACGAGGAAATCAACATCTCAGCTTTGGAATCTGTGTTTAATATGCTTTGAACTCTTGGTCTGTTATTATCTGTATTGACAAAGAGACGTCCACTTAACACCCGTCCACACCAGCATTTCTCCGATTGTTGCTGGAGCCTTTTTGAAGTCTGATCGTACAGAGCAGATGTTTTTCTATTTAACTCATGACCTGTTACCGCTCTACTGGAAACATATTTTACATCCATTGAACTTGTGATAATAATTAACCTGGTGAGGTTTCACGTGATTCATTTGGACTGATTTGACTAATTTAGTTTAAAGTTTAAGATCCTTCATAAGTACAAATATTTTGTGGTCTTAGATAAAGGAAATTCAAGTTCAACAGAATACTAAGTACTCAGATAATATAAGAATAACTGCTAGTATATGTGGCTTGTTTGTTTTTTTTAATGGTGACATATTCTGCTGAGGCTACATAGCTTTGAGCATTTAGCCAACAACTAAATAATGATTCTCTGTTGTTTGAGATGTCCGGGAACATATGGACACAAACCTGTGCTTCACTCAGCCCGAGCTCCAGCATCTCCATGGACCTGCGGATCATGTGGGACTTCTCCTCCACCAGCACGCCCTCCTCCTCCTGCTTCAGGCAGCGCAGCGTGCCCAGCAGGCCGTCCAGGATGGAGTGGTGCTCCTGCTTCAGCGCCTCCAGCCCCTGGATCACCTGCTTGGTCCGGGAGATGATCTCATCCTGGGTCATCTTCTCCCCGGGGTCCTCCTCCTCCTTCACGCACACCATGGTGGACATGTCCTCACGCATCCTGGCGCAGGAAAAGAAAATGAGGAGCACATTAATTATACGTCACATTATTTATCGGCGTCCAGCTCCCTTCAGGGAACAGCAGACTAGGGTTAACATGTGACACAAGCTTCAGATGTTTCACTCCCAGTTGAAATCTTCTGAGCTGCAAACAGCTTTTTACAGCCGTGACAGTGAGAAACAACTTTTAGACCATGTGTTTGTGACACTTCCTGATAGGGATGGGGGGAAAAATCGATTCAGTTACAAATCGCGATTCTTGTGAATGGCGATTTTAAATCGATATGCTGCCTCCCAAATCGATTTTTAAAACATATTTATTGGTTTATACCGGGGGGGATATATTGGGGGAGCAACATCACCCCAGAGCATGTTGACCAGCTCTTGTTTTTGCACAAGAATCTAAACATACCCAAGCACTAGCTTTGTATCTCCTACATGCAAACAACAATAGCCTACTTTTTGTTTATTTCAAAGTTTATATTTTAAGTAAACTTTAATCCATTCTATTTAATTTACCTTTTATTTATTGTTTAAAAGTAGCCTAAGTGGCTTTCTTAATCTGTCAGTTTGTGTGCAGTTGACAGGGGCTATACAATAATAGGGCACATTTTTATTTATTTTCTCTATTGGCTGCCCGGCAGTCGTTAAGTTAATGTTAATATTTGAAATAAAACTGGTAAAGCTCTAAGTGAATTTGACTGTGTTGTTTTTGAAGGAATGATTCAACATTTTTCCATGGTCCAGTATTTAAAAAAAAGAAATCCCAGGAAATCGTAATATCGAATCGCAATACCCACAGAAATCGCAATACATTTCGTATCGCCACCTAATTATCATGATAGTATCGTATCGGGAGTTCCCTGCCGATTCCCGTCCCTATTTCCTGGTACCTCTGATACTAAATGCTCTGTTTTCCTTCTACTACAACTCAAGGTGCCTTTGAGTTAGGAACTGACTGAACCACCTGCTCTGTGTGAAAACCTCAGAACAGCGTGTGAGAGCAGAAACAGCCACGATAAAGACAGGTTGTGTATTTGTAAAACGCTGTTTGATGTGCTATTAAAAAAAAACTGAGGGGTCATCAATTATGATGCTTAAAGAACAACCGGGACTGAGGTTCAGCTGTGAGGACAAATATGAACCAATCCACAGAAGTTAAACCTGCTTCCTGCTGACGGTTCAGATCCAGATCAGACGCTGTGAGTTCAAAGAGAAATGAAAAGCATCCAAGGCTAACGTCCCATTCAAACCCTGAGGATGGATTAATTAAAACAAGATGCAGATTGTGTTTCTAATATACATTACTACACTATATGACAGAATTTTTGGACTTTACAGTGACATCCTTCTACCATGTGATCATACAATTACTTATCGATCTATATAAGCTTGAAGTCATGTCTGTAGTCCTGTAAGATACAAAGAAGACTGGAAAATGCTTTGTTCAACTGTGCATGATGTAATGTTCTGACTGCTTCATGACATCACTTATAATATGACATCATATGATGGGGAATCAATATGAGCAGAGAGAGATCGGCTACAGCCCCAGACGACTCGACCTTAAAGGTGGATAATGGACAGATGGATATAAGTTCTATTGTTTGTACTTAATGTGTTTTATTGGACAATGACCTAACCATCGACTGTAGCAGATCCAAAAGTTTATCAACTGGGAGATCCCCTCCCAGTGTAATATTCCCATCCGGGTGTTACACACACATTCATGGTTGTAATATCTCCCATAATCACCAGCTTCTTAGTGCTGTCATAATGCAGTCATAGCACATAATCAGATCTTGAGTTATCCCTGGTGATTAGGGAAGAACCCAGGTGTTATTATTATATCTTATTACTATATGATATCGTTTTAAAATGCACATGTAAGCAAAACACCATATGTCAGTTTCTGTGCATCACACTCCTCATGTATTTCTTCACATCCAACCTGACTTTGTTTTGTATTCACCACACAATCTCACACACACTAAACACGCACACACACACACACACTTAAGAGGATTATGACTGAGCACTTGTGGTGAGCTGCCTAATAAATCTGTGAAAGCGCAGCTCACTGAAGCTGCAAACAGGCCGAATAATCACAGAGAAACACTGAGGGAAGTTGTGTTCAACTGCTCGTCTCGGTGAAAAATACAGAAATGAAACAGACATTGGTTTAATCTCCGTTGTCATGGTGACCGCCTCAGTATCTCAGCTGCTGAGGTGAAGACAGCAGGCGTCTCCTGAAGTGAACTGCTTCACATTAAGTTATGAAGAAGAAAAACAACGAAGCTGAATGAAGATTGCTCTGAGCACGTGAGAAGACAGGAGAGGGGGGGGGGGGCTGCAGTCCTCATCGCTCCATGTGACTCAGCAACCGGCCGGCAGCCAATCAGCTGACAGCAGAGCAGGAAGCTGAGGCTGTGCAGGAGGAGGTGGAGACAGCAGCTCCACCTAACTTATTAAAAAGTGAATTGATAGAATATCTTTGGATGCTGCTCATTTAGTCCGACCAGCTGTGTTGTGATTGGTCAGCAGCTTCCAGCGCATACAGGAAGTGCCGGCTGCTGTTAGCTAGCATTGCCAGACGAGCCGCTAGGCGTGAATTATGGAAATGTGGGACATCTTGATGCGGAACAGCCCGACTACTGAAGAAGAGTTTCAGGAGCTGCAGTGTTTCCTGTGCGTGAGAGAAGCTCAATGTATCACAGACTTTGGGCTTTTTCATTTTCATAACTCCACTGATGAGTAGCAGACTTCAAAAACATCCCAAAGCACTGAGCTGCAGCAGGTTCATCACTTTGTTGGGTCCCCATGAAACATTTCTGTTTTTGCTATTTGCAACAGGTTTCTATATTAGGTGTGTTGTGACTTTTTCCAGCGCATGTATCGTCAAATTGATGAGGTTGTTCTCTTAATTAGGCCATAAAAAAAATGCACGTAATGCAAATTAAAAAACAGTTTCCTTGACATTCAGAGAGATTAAAAACAGAGACAGACCTTGTTGTACAGCTCACAAAGGGGTAAAGTGTAAGAATCAATATAAAAGCTGTTATACACTGAAACAACATATCAAAATGGATCCCTGACTGGACCAAGCTGTGAAGCCGGGTTTCAATCCAGATCGAATCCTTCATCCCCCAACAACACAGAGCAAGGTCAGTTTTTAACCACTGGAAACCTACTTAGCAGCAAAGAGGAAGACGGACGACTGTCTGTGCAGGCGGCGTAATACAGAAGTGAAAGTGACAGCTCAAGCTTTCCTTCCTCCTCTGATCCATCCAACCATCTTTTATTTCTGGCATCGGATGAGTCTCATAGCACAAAGCACCAGTGGGAAAAGCCGGAGAAAACTAGGTTCTGATGTTTGAAATGTAAATAGCTGGTTTGAAGCTGCGCGCCCGGGGAGACGCTGCAGCTCTGCACATAAACAGGTTTAGGCAGCGACTCAGTTGAGAAGGCTGGTGTGGTGGTGGGTATAGATGGTGGGGGGGGGCGGGGGGGTTGTGCTTGGGAGCAGTGATAAAGAGGAACACTCAGTCTCTGCTCTGGGCTGAATGCACGAGGACGGAGCCTGCGGCCGGACGAGCAGCAGTGTGAAGAACAATCCGAGTCAGCGATGTGTCGGCTGATAGTCATTAGATGATGAGCGCTGTGAGACACCATCACATTCAAAAATCTAGAAATTAGTATTTAAAGCATTAATTACTCAAAAGGCACTTAAATATATTTAAGTGTGTATTTACTAGGGACGGGAATCGGCAGGGAACTCCCGATACGATACTATCACGATACTTAGGTGGCGATACGATATGTATTGCGATTTCTGTGGGTATTGCGATTCTGTAAGTATTGCGATTCGATATTACGATTTCCTGGGATTTCTTTTTTGGTTATTTTTTTTTTTTTTTAGAGCTTTACCAGTTTTATTTAAAATATTAACATTAACTTAATGACTGCCGGGCAGCCAATAGAGAAAATTAATTAAAAAATGTGCCCTATTATTGTATAGCCCCTGTCAACTGCACACAAACTGACAGATTAAGAAATGTAAGCCACTTAGGCTACTTTTAAACAATAAATAAAAGATAAATTAAATAGAATGAATAAAAGTTTACTTAAAATATAAACTTTGAAATAAACAAAAAGTAGGCTATTGTTTTTTGCATGCAGCCGATGCAAAGCTAGTGCTTGGGTATGTTTAGATTCTTGTGCAAAAACAAGAGCTGGTCAACATGCTCTGGGGTGATGTTGCCCCCCCAATATATCCCCCCCGGTATAAACCAATAAATATGTTTTAAAAAAAAATATATATTTTTATTTTTTTTTAAATCGATTTGGGAGGCAGCATATCGATTTAAAATCGTCATTCACAAGAATCGCGATTTGTAACTGAATCGATTTTTTTCCCCCATCCCTAGTATTTACAGAGGTCAGTATTCATGATTGAAAATCAACAATTACTATATATTATATCACCTCAATATTAACAGCTACGTACCGCTTCAGATTGTCCAAAACATTTCCTTGTTCTCTCATTCTCATATTCATACAGACGACATTGGTCTTCAAATATATAACAGGCTATCTATTTAATTTTAAAATACAATATTATAAAGGTAGAGGGGAAAGCAGCATTGAAGTCTACTATACTGTTGCTGCCATTATTACTATATACTGCTTTTATATTGGTATAATTACTATCATATATAAATATATACTTCGTTATATTATATAATATATATACTGTACTATTCTTATATACTGTCTAACAATAACATTACCATCATATCATCAGTACTTTTACCATCATCTTGCCACTGCACCTTATCTACCTGTTTTATTTTATTTTATCTTGTGCTTCTGTTTTTTATTCTTTCTACCTCAATATTTTTTATTTTATTCTATTGTATTATAATTTATTGTATTCAAATGTACCGGCTGCTTTGACAACTTAATTTCCCTTCGGGGATGAATAAAGTAATCTATCTATCTATCTATCTATCTATCTAAGTCAGCAAGCGTTCTTTTTTTATTCCTTTAAGAGATGTAGGTCTAGAGAGAGTGAACTGGGACTCTTTGAGCCACTGCACGTTAAACACACTCCATGGTTTTTAATCTAAATGAATTTGCAACACACTCCCAGACGTGTGCGTTTGTTTGGAGAGTCGGGATTCAACTGCTGCCGCAACAGTGGTTCTACCAGTATCCTGTCAATGGAAACCACTGCTGCTCACACGGAGTCGTCAGTTTGTCTGGTACAAATAGCTCCAAGGACTGGGGGGGGGGGGGGGGGTAACTGCAGCTGAGATGTCAACTAAGAAGAGCACGACAAATACACAACACACAACCTCACTGCCCGGTTTGAGCTGTTGTTTTGGAAAAGAGCAGCGTGGAAAACAAATTAACTGGTTGAACATTGTCTTGTTATCAATCAATCAAATTGTATTTGTGTAGCCCATATTCACATATCACAATTTGTCTCATAGGACTTTAACATTGTGAGACATCCTGTGTCCTTAACCCTCAGCAAGAGTCAGGACAAACTATCAGGTCGCCTCTCTTATTGTCTCTTACTGTATATTTTGTGTTACTGTATATATTGTTGTTTTGTGTAAAGTGAACCAACCACACCATGGCAATTTCCAATATGCAAATATACTTGGCAATAAAAAGAATTCTGATTCTAATTCTGATCAAGATCCTCCAGCAGATAAATGAGCCTGTTATGCTAACACCAGCTCATTTACTTATTTCTCTATTAATCAATTGATCATTGTTGATGGAAAAAATAATAAATGGAATAAATGGAAATGGAATAAATAAAATAATACTGTAAGTTAGGTTTTCTGGCCAGTAGAAAGAACGAAGAAACCAGAAGTAAACCTGTTATCACTGAACATTTGTTATTATATTTCCTGAACGGTTGATAATTGATTATTTGTTTATCGAGTGGAAAATATATCTGGATCTGCCTCCTGAATTCGATCCACTCGGATATTGTATGAGCTCTTTCTTGATGCCTTCCACCATGTTTTCATAAAAACCCGTCTGGTATTTTTTGCTTCATCCTGCTGAGAATCAAACAGACAGAGGGTGAAACCATAACCTCCTTGTCGACCACAACATACCCATAAGACGATATTCATCTCTATGAGAAGAACCACAGAGTCTGAGGCTTCTTTACTACAAGCACAACCCGTTCACACATGTAGGAGGAGTCATGTGACCCACTGTTGATAGAAACACTGAACACAACTTAATGCCTGTTTCAGCTCCTGCAGCTAATCTTATCTTCCACGTGCTGCTTCCTTTCCTGCTCCACAGCTCGACTCCACTATGGAGACATTATGAATTCATCGTGTGGAGATATCGAGGGTTAACACACAGGGAAGTCACGAGATGTTTCACTGCCGGACGGGAAACTGAGGAAATGACAAAGCGTGAAGTGTGTTAATAACCGAACAGACGAGGGAGGTGAGGGAACAACAACACAATGAAAACATCAGATTCTAAATTCAAGGAAATATGGGACACCTTCATGCAATTTTTGGAAAGCGAACAAGTGGAAATTAATGAGTGAAACCGAATAAAATAGCAGCACCTAATGGGATGAATATTAATTGTAACTAACTAATATTATGAATAAGAGAACGTTATTTTATCTAGGCTTTTGATTTGATCGATTTGAATTTAATTTATTTGTATTTGTATAATTATGTCTTTATTTACTTCCATTTATTCTTATATTTTTATATATGTATTTTTTTTAAATTATTTTATTTAAGTTATTTAATTTCTGCCTCTTTTTCTTTACCCTGAGTGTTTGATTGTGGGTTGGGGGTGTTCATAAACGTTTGTATGTTTATAAATGTTTGAATGTATGTTTCTTATATGTAAAACTCAATAAATATATTGTTAAAAAAAATTTAAAAAACCCATCAGATTCTAACTCACACACAGGGATATCACAGTGTGACATTGTGGTGGGGGGGGTGCTGCAGTTTGCTGTGTTAAACTGTGTCATCATTAAAATTAGCTGCAGCCTCATTTCTGCTCAGCTCTCACATGACAGGAGCTCCAATCGTTTCTTTATTTCCGTGAACGAGCCTCGGGGCGAATTCATTATTTGAGTCCCTGCAGATGTTCCAGATGTTCTGATGTCCAGAGACAGAAGCAGCAGCAACACAACCTCCTGGATTCACTTCTCATACAGACACTGACCTTCAACACACAACTTACTAGTCACTATACACAGGTTGAGGTTCAGGTTTTTACTCGAGCAGAACTGGGTTTAACTCATTGTAAGACGGTAGAATCCATGAGTTCCTCCTGATTTCCTCACAGTATTTCATTTCCTCTCCAGCAGACGTTTATTATTTCACAATATTCAGTGTCAGACCGAGACCTAAAACACTACATTTTTCCCAAAAACTAATTCTGAATTACCGATACATAATCCTATTTATTGCCAATAATGGAGATTTCTTCGATCTCTGTGTCTAATGCAATTGGGTACTGGGAGTATTGAGGTTTCTTAGGATTGGGCAGAAAGATTAAACCTTTAAAAGATGTCATCTTGGTCTCAGGGAACTTGTGAAATCAAATTTTTGATATTCTATTTCATTGTTATTCTATTTTATTCTTTTTTATTCTATTTTATACTATTTCTATTTTTATTTTATTTTTTGGGTTGAAATTACTGAGCATTGCTTAAAGAGAGTGTGTGACCCAAGCATTTCATTGACAGTGTCTACTTCATGTTATCTCTGTTCATTTGACAATAAAAATCTTGAATCTTGAATTTTGAAATCAAGAATTCATGCAAGTCCCCTTTTCTGCTCGTATATATCATGATTTCCAGCTTTTCTTTGTCGTATGAGAGTGTAAACAGGATCTTGAACGGTTTCCGACTGTTTCCTATTTAATAAAAATAATCAAAAAGTACTTGGGACTTTAATAACTAGTAGAAGTATCTCTTGATTGCATCAGGTTTTGTGCTTCTCATGCAAACCTGCAGTATCTGCTGTGACAACAATAACAATATCCCTGCAGACGTAAGGACTCAAACCCTCCGAGACGTCCCAGGCAACAACAAGCTGTCCCGTGGGAGGGGGGGGAGGGGCGGAGGGGGCAGAGGGTCTTCCGGGACCCCTGCAGGTCGTCAGGAGCAGGGATGTCCTCTGGGTGGACACCACGTGAGACACAGCAGGACAGTGTTGTGCTGGGATCTGGCTGCTGGTCCTGCAGAGTCCATCCCACCCAGTGTGTTTAAACCCAGCTGTGGGACCACACTGGGACCCTCTGTCCCCCCCGAGCGGCCCCCCAACACAGGCAGCTTTCACTGCCCTCGGCCCGCTGTGAATATCAATGGAAAGACCGTCCAACGTGGAGACATGTCCGTCACATGACAGGTGCATCACCAGGAGTCCATCACCGCTGCATTGCACCTTCCTCCAGCTTCCTGCTTCTTCCTCCAGCTTCCTGCTTCTTCCTCCAGCTTCCTGCTTCTTCCTCCAGCTTCCTGCTTCTTCCTCCAGCTTCCTGCTTCTTCCTCCAGCTTCCTGCTTCTTCCTCCAGCTTCCTGCAGCTTCCTCCAGCTTCCTGCTTCTTCCTCCAGCTTCCTGCTTCTTCCTCCAGCTTCCTGCTTCTTCCTCCAGCTTCCTGCTTCTTCCTGCTTCTTCCTCCAGCTTCCTGCTTCTTCCTGCTTCTTCCTCCAGCTTCCTGCTTCTTCCTCCAGCTTCCTGCTTCTTCCTCCAGCTTCCTGCTTCTTCCTCCAGCTTCCTGCTTCTTCCTCCAGCTTCCTGCACCTTCCTCCAGCTTCCTGCTTCTTCCTCCAGCTTCCTGCTTCTTCCTCCAGCTTCCTCTACCTTCCTGCACCTTCCTCCAGCTTCCTGCTTCTTCCTGCTTCTTCCTGCTTCTTCCTCCACCTTCCTGCAGCTTCCTCCAGCTTCCTGCTTCTTCCTCCACCTTCCTGCTTCTTCCTCCAGCTTCCTGCTTCTTCCTCCAGCTTCCTCTACCTTCCTGCACCTTCCTCCAGCTTCCTGCTTCTTCCTGCTTCTTCCTGCTTCTTCCTGCTTCTTCCTCCACCTTCCTGCACCTCCATCCAGCTTCCTCCACCTACCTGCACCTTCCTCCAGCTTCCTGCTTCTTCCTCCACCTTCCTGCTTCTTCCTGCTTCTTCCTCCACCTTCCTGCAGCTTCCTCCACCTTCCTGCTTCTTCCTGCTTCTTCCTCCAACTTCCTGCACCTTCTCCACCTTCTTCCACATGACAGGTCCATCACCTTCTTCCACCTTCCTGCTTCTTCATGCTTCTTCCTCCACCTTCCTTCCTTCTTCCTCCTCCTTCCTCCACCTTCCTAATTCTTCTTCCACCTTCCTGCTTCTTCATGCTTCTTCCTCCACCTTCCTTCCTTCTTCCTACTTCTTCCTCCACCTTCCTGCTCCTCCCTGCACCTTCCTCCACCTTCCATCACATGACAGGTCCATCATCAGGAGTCCATCACCGCTGCAGTGGACCCACCTCCACCTTCTTGCACCTCCCTTCCTCAACCTGCCTCCATCTTCCTCTACCTCCCTCCTCCTTCCTGCATCTTCCACCACCTTCCTGTACCTTCCTGCTTCTTCATCCACCTTCATCCACCTTCCTCCACCTCCCTCCTCCTTCCTGCATCTTCCACCACCTTCCTGTACCTTCCTGCTTCTTCATCCACCTTCCTCCACCTCCCTCCTCCTTCCTGCATCTTCCACCACCTTCCTGTACCTTCCTGCTTCTTCATCCACCTTCCTCCACCTTTCTCCACCTCCCTCCACCTTGACAGCCGTGATTTAGACGCATCCCTCGGCAGCTCCTCTCGCTGAACACACGGATGAACCTGAAGAACCAGTTGGCCCAGTTCCTCCCAGTCACACACACACCTAGCACCAGTGCTAAGTCTAACCCGGGCTAGCAGGTCACACACACACCTAGCACCTGTGCTAACCCGGGCTAGCCAGTAACACACACAGCTAGCACCAGTGCTAACCCGGGGCTAGCCCTCCACTGACAGCAGCCCAACTGGCGTCTAACTCCTGCAGCGAACGTAAACACCAGCGACCCGGGGGGAATGGAGCCCGGGAGCGGGTTATTATTATTAATATTATTATTATTATGTACAACCAGGGGGCCTTGATGATGGAATTAGTGAAATAAATGTATTTTGACAGAATGACACTGGGAGAAAACGCTCCACAGGGAGTGAAAGTGCTTAATGAGCTAATGAGACCACTCCAGGTAATACACGGATCCATTCCTACCGTTCTCCAGGACATCCGTTGCCAGTGTAGCCGGACCGAAGCGCCTCTTCCCCCCGCGTGGATCACCTCTTCTCCCCGGTGGGTCTGCTGCTCCGGGACGGGACGATGTGAACCGTGAGCCCGGAGCTCTGGAGCGGGATCTACCGAGTGTCCGAGCCGGGTTCAGGGAGCTCTTCTCCGGGTGCTGATGAGCGGTTCGCTACGGAGCTACTCGGGAAGCTAAGCCCCCCCCAGCCTCCATGGCAGCGACGCCTCCGTCAAACCGAACCCGACAGCGGCCGCTCGGGGGCCGGGTGCAGGAGGAGCAGGTGACCGCTCGGAGCTCCGCGGCTGGATGAGTGAGGACCGGAGCGAAGATGGCGTTAGCCGGTGTCCCCCCCCCCCCCCTCCTGCCGGGGAATGATGTCACCTCTGTCCGGATTAAAGGGGAAGCTGCGGTGCACATCTATACTGTTATAACAGATTTATATATTTATACTGCGTACAAGTGTTTGTCTATTTATTATACTTTATACAAGTGTGTATCTATTTATTTATACTTTATACTTTATACAAGAAATCTATTTATTTATACTCTTTACTTTTATTTATTTATTTATTAACTTGTACTTTATACATTTATTTATTTACTTATACTTCAAAGATTTATTCAGATCGTTTCTTAGTAAGAAATCCATTTATTTATCCATGTATATATGCATATATTTATTTAGTTAGTTGTATATTTTTATCAATTTGTATTTTAAATCTATTATTTATATATCAATGTTGTCTATAGTGTTGTATCAGATTTATATATTTTTACTGCATACAAGTGTTTATCTATTTATTATACTTTATATTTTTATACAAGGGTTGATCTATTTACTCAGTTCGTTTCTTGGTTAGAAATACATTTATTTATACATTTATATATGTATTTATGTAGTAAGTCATTCATTGATTTTTTTAATACATTTAATTACTTATCCATTTATATATATATTTATCAACACTTTTTTTAAATCTATTATTTATATATCGATGTTTTCATCTATTTATTTATACTTTATACTTTATACATTTATACAAGTGTTGATCTATTTACACAGTTTTTAACTTAGAAATCCATTTATTTATACTCGTTACTTTTATTTATTTATTTATTAACTTGAACTTTCATACATTTATTTATTTAATTATACTTCAAAGATGTATTTGTTTATTTATTCAGTTCGTTTCTTAGTTAGAAATCTATTTATTTATCCATATATATATGAATTTATTCAGTTAGTTATTCATTCATTTGTTAATACATTTAAGTACTTATCCATCTATTTATTTAGTTAGGTATGTATATTTTTATCTTTTTGTTTCTCACATCTATCACTTGAATCTATTCATTTATTTATCTATTTACAAATACATTTATTTATACATGTATTTACTTACATACAATGTATGTATTCATTTAGTAATCTATTCATTTATTTGCTAATGAATCTACTTAATCATGTGTGAGTCTTTTGATTTATTTATTTATAAATCTATTTATTAATCTTTCATTTATTGCAGTGATTGAACTGTAGAAACACTAAATACTTTGCAGTGCTCTTTGTATTTCCCAGTAAAAGCTCAGATTCTCATGTCGTCTTCTTGAAAGAATCCACAGAGGTAATCTTACATATAGGTTTTACTTACACTATTTAAAGTTAAAGCTTTTTATGAAAATACTCTTTTCTCACCAAAGCACCAGGATAAATGCATGAATAAATGCACTGTAAACAAAAGAGTGTACATGTAACTGTAGTGTGATGACAAGGAAGTGACTTGTGTATGTTTCTCTACAGATTAAGTGAAACTAATACTTTTTGTTTACATACTAAACCCAAACTTAGTGACAGATCCTTTCAAACTGTGACTGAAAGATTGTGATATAGTTTCTCTCGTGTTCATATTGTATCGATGAACGAGCGACAGTCAAACCTGAAGAATCTGGAGCTGATGAGGCTTCAGATTCACACAGTCGACATCCTGCATTGATCGTTCACCACCTCTCATGCATCATATCGACAGAATCAGTGATTGAGGCAGGTTGATGCTCCTCTACACGTTTTCACAACTTAACCTTAAAACTGTAGAAGCGCTCCGGGCCTGTGTTTTATAATAAAGCGCACGTAGCCGTGAACAGACCTGATGCTGTCGGAGCGTTTATGTAATTGTGTTTCTGGTGAACAAACTGCCTCAGGGGAAGCGTCTCCTAAATTCAGACTATTTTCCAGAGTGATTACAAGAAAGACTCAGACTGAGAAGATTCAATTTAACAGCTAAAAACGTCTTCGTCATTGTTGTCTCCCAGTGAGCAGTGGAAATATCGGTGGAGCCGAAGGGAAACCGACCGAATCCACCACACATTAAAGATAACAGGAAGGAAAAGAGACAAATCTCCAATTAGATTTGATTGTTTTTTTTTAATTCTTGGTGATTCATTTACAAAGGAAAAACAAAAACACAGAAACACACAATAAAAGACTTGACAGGAGGGTGAACGGTTGAGGATCAGGAGGCAGGAGAGCTGGTTTTCTTCTTGCTGTGTCGAACAGTCGTCCACATGTTGGTCAGGGCGACTCGGGCCATGAGCAAAGTGATGCTGAAGTTACGTCTGTACCATTCCCTGGAAAGCAAGCGCAGGAGGAAAAAGAGAATAAGGAGAAAGTGATTATCACATTAACCAACTCCGTCATCATTTCTCAAACAAAAGTAGTGACATTAGATCATATTTGCAGATTCCAGCCTCTCAAACACAAGGTTTCATCTGTTATTTGTAACTTTTAACTAAACATTTGGGCTTTTTCTGGACTTTTGATGGAAAAAAAACATAAACCAAGACATCAGTCTTTTTATTCTTTAAAGACAAATGTCTTGTTTCATACTGAGTGACAATTTGAAGGGGTATTTTGGTTCTGTTCAACCAGGGCCCAGGTTCATTGACATCCAAGTAAAACCCAAGTTCTACTCTCCTGCTCCCTCACTCGTGTTTCCTCCGTCGTCCTGCGATAGCTCGAGTGTTAGAGACTCGATAGTGAGACGCCTTGTTGAGTGGGACATGTGTAATGTTCCCAAACTCTTAGCAAAGACCCTGAATAACAACTTGTGTCTTTCATACCATCACCTGTGTCTCTGCTGCCGGCAGAGACGATCTCCTGGACCCATTCTGAATGTGTTTTTGTAAGAACCGTTTATTTACACACCCACATTCATAAACCAACGCATGAAAAGTAAAGTAAAAGTTTAGAAGCTGGAAACCTTTGCTATGAACAACAGTGCAGACAGATGGTTTGAATGTAGATGAACAACACAACAAAGGTTTGTTGTTTTGGAAGATTCAAGTTCAACCTGAGACAATAATTGTGACGACAAGGACACAGTCGTGCAAACAAAACCCACACAACTGAAATCAGGTGCACAGGTGATGTGTGTGTTTGTTTGTGCGTGTGTTTGTTTGTGTGTGTGTGTGTGTGTACAACTCACTTGTTGTACGTCATGTGTCGTGTTCTGTTATTGTCCAGGAAGCTTTTGTAAAACACCGCCATTTCTTCTGAGTTGAGGCATCGCCGTTTTCCTGGGTGAGAGAGAGAGAGAGAGAGAGAGAGAGAGAGAGAGAGAGAGAGAGAGAGAGACAGTCTCAGCAGATAGTATTTTACTCTCATTTAGAAATCACCAGCTTCTGTTTACTGTGCGTTTGAAGTCATGTCTGCAGGCGACATTTCTAACATGGTCCCACAAACCAAACTGGCTCAGTGTGTGTGTGTGTGTGTGTGTGTGTGTGTGTGTGTGTGTGTGTGTGTGTGTGTGTGTGTCTCTGTGTGTCTCTGTGTGTGTGTGTGTGTCCTCACCTTGCTCATCACGCACACTCAAGCCTTTTGTCTTCAGTTGTGACGTAATGAAAGAATCTCTGTCCTGCAGGGAGAATAAAAATATGAGATCTCAAAACATTTCAATAGATTTTTAGCACAAACAAAAAGGCAGCAAACAGGGATCTGTTCAACCCTAATGTGTCGGGTTGTTCAGCAGAGGAATGTCTTCTACTGAGAATCACTGACATTCCAGGTATGTTGGTGATTAGGCGGTGGACTGCAAACAGTCATTCAAATACCTGGTGTTAAATGCTGTCAAATTCCTTATTAAATTCCATCCTTAAGATAAAAAACATAATCTAAAACCCTTTTTTACTGAAGATATTCCTAGTGGTTGTGATTCTAACAGATGTGACTCAGTTGATTAGAGTCCTGTTGTGTGGTGCTGCTCTCTGCTGGTGACAATAGGAACTTTACTCCATTAAAGAACAGATTAAACCACCTTCCTCACACTTTTCATTAATAACAATGAAGACGAGAAAGTTATTGACAATCATAACTTTTCACCCTATTTTTTATATCATCACATAACGAATTAAAACCAAACTTATCAGAAACATGAACACTTGAACAAACACCAGAGTGATGAGAACTACCTGGAATGACAGAAACTATGTTATTTGATAAGCATTTTGACTTTTTAGAATGGTCCATGTCCCATCCACTAACATGGAGGAGGCAGGTGTATGGCCTTTACTGCAGCCAGCCACCAGGGGGGGCTTAGACACTGTGGCTTCACTTTTGGGAGCCGTCATGTCGTCAATCTCTATTTACAGTCTGTGGTTTTTCTTCTACTTGTCTTACAGTATCTCTGAAGCTCATTGTGGAATCATGACTGTAAACAAACAAGATTAACCTTTTCATTAGATTGTTTTCAGGTTTAACTTGTGAGTTTAACTTGTGAGTTTAACATATTAAACAAATAATTTAGTTGATTATCATCCACTGTTTCAACTTCTGATGTCTAATTTCCCTGTTTAATATATTTATTCACCATACGACAGTATCCTGACCTCTGACCTCCCTCTGACCTAAGATTATTTAAAACAAAAAGGTATTTAACAGCACATTTTCAACACACTAAAGATTTATTTTCTAACCCTGTTGAAGGTGAAGTTCTGCTTGGTCCAGAACTCGTGGTTCCAGTCCTCCGTCTCCTGCCGCAGGTTCCTCAGACGTCTCTGCAGCTCCGACTCGTTCTCGGCGACGTGGTAGACGATCGGCCGCAGGTTGGACAGAGGGTTGGGGGGGCCGATCCAGTCGTACGTGGAGCTGGGTGGAGGTCTGAAGATCGATCTCTGCATATGGAGCGAAAGGAAAATACTGTCAGGGCTGCAAATATCGTTTGTTTCCATCATTAGTTACTTGTTTTGTTAAATTTGTAAAAAAGCTAAGAACAAAATTGGGCTTTCTCTATAGAAACAGGTTCTGTTTCATTTTCCAAGCCAGAAAACGCATTATTGAGTCTGTTTTAATATCAGTTTTAGATTATGGTGATGTTATTTATGGAAATACATCCCACAGCACACTGAAATCTCTGGATGCTGTATACCATTCTGCTCTGCGTTTTATCACAGGAGACCGCTATGGCACACACCACTGTACTCTCTATAACAAGGTTGGCTGGCCAGCCCTGTCTGAAAAAAGGGATGGTCATTGGAAGATTTATATTTACAAAACAATCATTGGGCTAATGCCAGTATATCTCTCCTCTCTCATCAGCTGGAATTGTAATACCCACAATACCCGCTCCCAGAGCTGGCTTTCATTATATCTGCCTCGTGTTAAGACCAACTTGGGGAAGACAGCTTTCTGTTATAAAGCCCCCTACATCTGGAATGAGGTCCAAAAATCTTTAAAGTTGCGCTCATTTGTTTCATTGACAGAGTTTTCGAGTCTGGTCTCTTTGCAGGAGACTTCTCCTGCAGTGACTGTAACTGCTAGTTGACTTGGCCATAGTATTTTATTGACGAATTGTTTTATACCTTGTATTACTGTGTATATATATATGCATATTTATTTCATTCCTATTTATTCAATATATTAACTTTTAATGTATCAACTTTTTTATTGTACCCTTGGCACCATTGTAAATGAGGGTCTTATCCCTCAATGTGTCTTCCGAGGCTTAAATAAATATTTAATCAAAATGTAAATTAAAGTTTCCCACAGGATGTTTTTAGATGTCTTGTTTTGACAGTGCAAAACCTAAAGATGAACTAAAATGGAAAAATCACCTTTGAATTTAAGATTCATTGATCCGTTTTTAGGGTAAATAGAGAAGATTTCACTTAACAATTCCTCAAAATTCCAATGTGATGACTTCAAGTAGATTTTTTTGTAACACCTACAGCACGAAACCCAAAGATATTCAGTTTAACTACGATGAAAGACTGGAAAAGGTAATAGATCCTCAGACTGAGAAACTGGAATCATCAAATTTTTTAAAAATAACCTATTTTCATATCTTGATCCTCGTGATTGTTTCTTTTGTTCCCTTTAAATACAATAAATATAACGCTTTATAAGGCTTTTTGACTGAAGGGCAGGGAGTCGCTCTGTGAACCTCTGTGTGAGTGAAGGGAAAGTGTCATTTAGATCGATAACAGTTTTAGTTTGAGGTCACGTGGTTTTAAAAAGCAGCTGCGCCACAGAAGCTTATCAGGTCGGACCAGACTGAACGATGAGATGCTCCAGAGCCACAGAGGTAAGAACAACTTCAGTCAGATTCACTTAAACCTCAAGTCAAAATAATGTGAGGAGAAAGACAGTTTCTCAGATTACAGCATCAATTCACTGACGCTAATAAAGCAGGTGCATAACTTCATTATCAATATTAATCAATTATTTCAGCTTCGCAAAACTGAGACTAACTGGTTTTGTTGTTTTGATTGAAAAACACAAAACTCTTCTTTTACTTGTTAAGTGTTTATAAGCTTGAACGTGTTACAGCTCAGAGTCTGAAATCAGGAGACAACTAGATTCGTAATAGAGTAAATAAATAATACATTTGTAAATAAATAACATTTTCTTTGTCATTATGAGTTGTTGAGTGTAACTACAACAAAGTTCCTTGCTGTTATTCTTAAGAGGTCAATTCCTATACTTCTGCATATGAAATGAAAAAGTATATTGTTTGTTTGGCTTTATCTCAGACTCAAAGCACAGAAGACAAATATAGAAATAAACAATAATCACACTTGAAAGGTCCAGAGAGAGTAAAACACATAGAGATGTTTGTTCCGGTGTTTCCAAAAACATGAGTAGAATCATAGTCTCAATTAAAACCCTTGACGTCACAGTATATTTGAGTCAAGCAGGAAATCATTCAACACATTAGAGACGTTTAGCTGCAGACCTGACCAACACACACACACACACACAGACACACACACATGTAAACAGCCTGTGACCCTGCAGCTGTGTGATATATGACTTGATTAATGCAGTAACACAATATTAATAAGCATCAAACCTTAGGAGCTGTGTTCTGCTGTGGTTTGTGCTGGGAGCTGCAGGATCGACTGGTCCCAGCTGAGAGAGCCACAGACCGGAAGCTCCTCCAGGTTAAACTCCGCCCCACTGAACACATGTTAAATGATAACAACATATAACTATGATATTAATATGATATATAAGAGGTTGTTGTGGGTCCTCGGATCTCACAGTGCACGTCCTTCTGTGCACGACCCGACGAGAGGTCACGTGGATCCGGTAGGAAACATAGCTGCGCTCGGAAACCTCACCAACACGCTCCGGATATAACAGCTCGGGCGGGGTCTTCTTTTAACAACGTATCGCATTATATGTATTCCTACTATGTTTATTATATTCTATATTACAGTGCTTTAACATGTATATGCATTCTATGATATATAATATGTATTTATTACTACAAGACAAGGCAGTGTTCACATGTAATGCATTTATATATTTCCATGTAACATTTTAAATGTATATAATAGTACATCACTTATTATGTATCTATATTAACACAAGAGAGGGAAGTTTATACACATAAACATTTGCATTTAAATATTGAATATTATCTAATAATAGTACCAGAAATACACAACACTCGAGGAGCTACGAGTACTTGAATTCTATCTACGTGACAATCGGTGCGGCAGCATGAGAAAATGAAGCGCACCCAAAGTTGGACAACCAAAACCTACCGAAGAATCCACTTAAGTCGCATCAGCCGCGACAAAACACGGTTAAATCTGTATTTATATTCACTATTATTCATGTTTTTCAAGTTAAGTTTATACATATTCACTGACTCGCAGTAGCGGAGTCGGACACACGTCATCAAACTCCTTTAATGTGGAGTTGTGGGTCTCAGACGAACTCCGGGTTAGTTCCGTGAAGTAACTCCTCCGGAAGGCGGCTAGGTGGCTAGGTGCTAAGCTAATGGTGATCCCCCCCGGAGGAGCGTCTCTGTGCGGCTGCGGGTCCGATGGCTGTGCGGTGGCTGTGCAGGTAAGACCCAGTTTCATCCGTGTGACCGGAGTGTGTGTGTGTGTGTGTGTGTGTGGACCGGGGGAACCAGGCCGGAGGGGTGTGTGCGGAAGGTGGGGCCCGAGTCAGGTGATCCCCGCCCGGCTAGCTTCACCTCACACAACAGCCTCCTCGACGCGGAGCAGGCAGCGGAGGAAGAGCCGTCACGTCCCCGGGTTCTGGGACCTGATTCGTGGGTAAACACCGTGTGGGGGGGTCGGTGAAGTGTGTGTTTACTCGGTGAGTTGTGTGGTGGACGGCGGAGGAAGCGGCGGTGGGAGGGGCGAGCCCAGCACCAGCCCCGCCGCAGTCACTCCTCATCCGGGCGGGCGGTGCTGCAGCGGACCGGAGCTCCGTCACCACCGGAGCCGCGGACCCTCGGACCCCCGGAGCCTCGACCCCCACCCCCGGGAACACACCCCTCCGCCACAATGTGTGCGAATGTGTTCGGAGTTCTGAAGAGGTGAGCACCGGGCTGGGGGGTGTGGGGGGGGGGCGGCGGCGGCCGGGGATGCTGCGGGAGATCGGGAGGTGTTAGCTGGGGTGATGCTGCAGAGATGGAGGGTCCCGGGGCCGGCACACTGCGCAAAGCGGGACCGGAGCATGCAGCCTGGAGCCCGGGGAGCGGAGTGTGGTCGCCCCGGGGAGAGGAGGTGTGATCCGGGGGTGTCTCCTGCTCCTCCAGCCTCCTCTACCCCGGGGATCAGCTCCACTTCACCGGCTCCTGGTCCCAGTCTCCTCCTGGTCCCAGTCTCCTCCGGACTGGGACCGGGTTTTTACTGGGATTATCCTAATGGATGCTCAGATTCGGGATCCGTGGCCCAGCATGCGTTCATCCTCTGGGCTGGAGGTGCCCAGCCCCTCGCTGCGTGCTACATGAAGGAGCTCCAGGAGCTGCTGAGACATGAACCTGTCTGTCGTGAGGAGGGTTAATGCTGCTGTGGAAAAACTCATCTTCATATCGTGAGCTGCAGATTTCATATGCATGAAGCCCACCGAGCTCTCAGGGGCCTCGGCCTTCTGCACCTTCTCCCTCAGAGACCTGCTACACAACCCTGTGTTACTGTCTTATATACAGTCTTGTGTTACTGTGCAGCTCCGGTGTGGAAAGAGAAAGTTCACGGTGGTGTCACCAGGCCTCTGGAAGGAATCTCCTCATTAACACAGGATTCAGGATTCCTCTGATCCATGAGGAGGTGGAGAGGCCAATTCTATGACCCACAGATCAAGCACATTGTGTTCTTCTAGCTTCGAAAATGTGACTTCTTCCCAAATTGTTATAAGTATGATTATGATTGTTAGTAGGTGACCTCAGGGGCCAATCAGATCTCAGGGATCCGACCCAGAGCTCCGTTCTTCAGATCTATTAGCAGGTGTTTTATAGTTGATCCTTATATAAGTAGATGTATTGATCCTGATCAGTCTCGTCATATCAAGTATCTGTCAACAAGCCGCTCCAGTGTCTGATGATGTTTATTTTTATGCCTCTGTGTTGGTGACAGCCGTGGCCTCAGGTGATCTGTCTGTCTGTCTGTCTGTCTGTCTGTCTGTCTGTCTGTGGACGTCCTGACAACACCTTGAGGCGATGACTTTTAATTTGGCTTCAATGTTCGCACGGACTGAATAAGACGTCGGTGGTTAAAGGTCAAAAGTAAAGGTCACTGTACGACTCTCGACCTCTCAAGCAAGAAGCAAATATTGAGGCACAGGTGCAGATTTTAAAGCAACAGCAGTTTTAGTCCATTTGCAGATTTTGTCACTTTAAAAGACACAAAAGCTAAAGAACACAACTACACACAGATGCAGTCGACTACAGATTCCTGTCCCTCTGACACTTCCCTCCTCTGTGATACAACAGAACTGTTTATAATGATGAACGACATGACACCTGCTTTAATGTGAAGCCAAATCTCTAAGAGCGCCCTCTGGTGGCTGGGTGCAGTGTAGGTCATAAACCTTGTCTTCTCCATGTAAGCAGATGAGACATGGACCAAACTAAGAAGTTAGAATTGTTTTTAAAAGCAGTTTTTGTCACGTTATGTAGGTTTTGGTTCACGTGTCAATTTTCCGGTATGAGTTGTTTTGACTTATTATTTTAACGATATAAAAACAGGGTTAAACTCCATTAATCAGACTCCTGATTGGTCGAGGGCGTGGATCAGCGGTGATGGAAATACCAGATCTGTAGTAATACGTCACGTGAACTGGATCCAATAACAGATCTATTGAGGGATCTGCTGATTGTTTTCACAATTAATCCATGAATTATTTTGTAAATGAAATGTTTCCAGAGCCCAAAATGACATTTTCAAATATCCAAAAAGACAAATGGGTTCAATTTAAAACAGAAAAAACAGCTAAATCTTCACATTAGAGAAGCTGATTTTAGAGAAAAATAAGAATTCAACCGTATCCCTGTTGTGATTCTGACTAAGAGGTGAGACTCTGAGTCGAGTGGAACTGGGAATTCATCTCCGTGCCCGAGGAACCCGTGACACACTTCACCAGGCTGTGAATCCTCCGGCCGAGATGCAACCGACTGTTTCATATTTTCGGGTGTTGGTCAGACGCATTGATTTTTTGTCTCTTCTGTGTTTTTAAAAAGCCAGATTTGCAGGCAGCATCTTTGCTTGTGCGGATTAGAGAGCTCTCACCAGCGTGTCAGCCACCGAGCCCGATGGAAACACGCAGCCTTGCTCTGAATGGTTGTCATGTGGGTGTTGGCAAATGTAGGTTAACCACATTCATTGTCCTGCACGATCCTCAGAAGGGAATTTCATTTGTTCCTGACTCGTCTTTAGGTGAATTGTTTTTCAGCTTATCGAAAGTTTACAGGACATAAGAGCAGACTCCACAAAAAGAGGCGAAGGTCAAAGGAAGACTTTGGATCCAGGGAACAGGAGAAGCTCTGGCAGCGTTTGACTGCAGTGCTTCTGGAATGTTGTCGTCACTGTTCTCTGCGTTTTGACACTAAATACAGTCTCGGTTCTAGAGATCCCAGGGTTGGAATTGTGGGTGGGTGGAGGTTTAAGTCTTGAATCTTTGCAAAGACGGGAAAACACAAACGTGGTGTCGTGGGCAAGGACACGTTTATAGATCTTTATAAACGAGAATTTTGGCTGCTGTCTTGCGTTGTTGTTTGTCTGTGAGCAATTATTGTTCGTGGCTTTAGTGTCGGTTCAGTGGTTTTCAGTGACCTGGTGCTGGAGCTCACATTCCCACAGCTTGCTCAGAGAGAAATTAGTAATGAAACAACAAACAAGAATAAATATCTCACCAACGTTTCTACTAAATATGACATTTTAATAGATAACGTCTCCGGTGTGTCCTCCCTAAGTGGTTTGTGGGTCAGACGGGTTATTGATCTTGCTTCTGTAACTGGATTTCTCCCAAGCGTGAATCATCCTTGCAGAATCCACCCGGGGTTCGACCAATCAGAGGAACTTCTGGACGCTGTGGGCGTGTCCGGGTCGCCCTGAAGTGCGAGAAGCAAATATTGAGGCACAGGTTCAGTTTTTAAAGCAACAGCAGATTTAGTCCATTTGCAGATTGTCACTTTAAAAGACACAATACGACAAAAGCTAAAGAACACAACTACACACAGATGCAGTCGACTACAGATTATTGTGTGGACGACATGACAGCAGCTCTAATGTGAAGCCAAATCCTCAAGAGCGCCCTCTGGTGGCTGGGTGCAGTGTAGGTCATAAACCTTGTCTTCTCCATGTAAACAGATGAGACACGGACCAAGTGAAGTGGAAATCGTAATGAAAAATAGTTAAACACGAGCAAATTACAATAAGAAAACCTTTATTTGCAGTTGTGTTTTTTTAATTTGTTGTTATATTTGGGTTTTCACATAACACAGCATTTAATTCCTCACCTTTACAACAATGTCATAAAAAATTGAACATTATGTACATGGCGTAATTTATGGCTGTAATATCTGGTTGCATACGGCTGTTCCTCTGCCGATGGAGCTGGTATATTTGGGGCAGATACCGATGTTGAATTCCTTATATCTGTGAAATGTTATCAGCTGATAAATTGTTCGTGCTCTGGGAACAGAAATATTTTAAGAGTGTAGTTTAGAACACCCGCCCGGCCTCCAGGCAGCACTGACAGGTAATCTCAAATTATAAAGCACCCGGTTCTCAAACATGCCTCCATCACAGGTCTTTAAAAATCCATCCAGCAGCACCTTCTGAACAATATATCAGAATATAATTTGTGTAAAAAGATGAATATTGGCTGCTGTGATGTTAAAGGATCCAGTATCGTTCAGACTCTAATCCGAGTTGGACTAAAAGGCTTCGAGGAATTAGAAGCAACAAAGCCGACGCGTCAGGATCAGTTTCCCGTCGGATAAAAACCTTTTTTCTTTCCTCGGCACATGTGGTGATATTTCTGGAGCCCGGCACAGCGGTGGAGCATCAGGACTGCTCACACTGAAGATGGATTATTTTCATGTTTAATGACTCTTTGGCCCCGAGGCTGGATTTGTGACAGAATTTGTTACAAACTGTTGAGATTCAACTCTTTATTCTCAGCTGGGGGTTTTGAACATGAATTTAAATGTTGTAAAGATATGAGGCTTGTTTGCAAAAGACGAGTAAATGTTGCACAAAAGATAATTTACTAAAAATTCATATGCAACTCTACTGACTTCATCGTCTCACCTTGGATTTTCATATCAGGAAATTCCTGCTGCTCTCGTCCTCAGAAGGAATCCTTCACTCGTTCTCACGAGGTCATTATCTTATGTGAACAAGTTATTATCTTGTGCACATAAGATAAGAAAGAATTTATCAAATGTCTGTCGGGACTTTAGGAATCCTGACGTTTCCACCAGAAACAACAACTAGCCCAATGGAGTAAATCCCACTCTGTAGCTGCAGGGGGCGCTGTTGCTCAGTCAAAGTTACATAGTGTTTCTTTAAGTAGCGTGTGAGGAATCCAGGTGTTTTGATCCCGACACTCGGTTGT
The DNA here is from genome assembly GCF_963576545.1 of Limanda limanda. Lineage (NCBI taxonomy): Eukaryota > Metazoa > Chordata > Actinopteri > Pleuronectiformes > Pleuronectidae > Limanda > Limanda limanda. The sequence goes on along the minus strand of NC_083647.1, from coordinate 25,696,897 downwards.
GAATTCCTCTGGACTCGGTGGAGACTCTACACGTTTGGCTGGAGCTGCTGATGTCGTCTCTGAGCTGCTCTGGCTCCGATCCAGACATCAGTCGGAGGTTCTCTTCATCCAGAGCAGGATGTACAAACATAAAAAAGAAGCGTTTCAAGTGCTCCAGCCATTCGAGGCCTGTGGACAGAGATGTGAGTTCTGCTCCGGCTCTGATTTGTTGCTCTTTGTTCTAACTTCCTGCTTGTGGCCTGTCTTCCAGCTTGTTTGGGAAGCCCTTTGATGGAGGGAAGAGGATGGACCACGGCGGCCCTCCGCAGCATCAGCACCCGATGGAGCAGCAGCAGCAGTCGTACAACGCTCAGCACCCGGCCATGATGCGTCTGTACGAGGTCCAGAAGCAGGTGGCGTCCCTGGGGCCGCAGGTCTGCACCTTCAGCGGCCTGCAGCACGACCGGGACTACAAGCGCCTGGAGCGCGAGCTGACCCGGCTGCTGCTGGACGTGGACCAGGTCGACACCGAGGGCAAGCCCGAGCTGCAGGGCGCCAGGAAGAGAGCGGCGCAGGAGGCGGAGGGGCTGCTGAGGTACCTGGAGGAGAACGCCAAGCACCCGTCCCGCGTGGCCATCGAGGAGCTGAGCAACGAGGCGCGGCAGCTGGTGGACGACCGCGTGGTGGCGCCTCAGCGCGTCGGGGGCGTGGCCGAGATCAACGACGAGCTGGTGGACGCCCTGCAGCAGCTGGTGCTGAGGCTCACCCAGGTGAAGACCGAGGGCCGGGTGCCGCTCCGCAAAGCTCGTTACCGGGCGCTGACGCGTCTGTGCGCCGTGCAGGACGTGGTGGAGGGGCGCACGCAGCAGCAGACGCTGTCGCTGCCGCTGTCGGGCGAGACGCACGAGGCCGTGAGCCGCATCAACCAGGTGATGGTGAAGGTGAGCGTGGCCCGCAGCCAGCTGGTGGCGCTGCTGATGGGCCTGAGTGGGAGGGACAGCTGCGCCCACCTGTCACGCATCCTGACGGAGATGCAGGTGGAGCTGGACGCGCTGGATGTTTCCGGGAACGCAGCGATCAGGAACTACCGGAAGCAGGTGGTGGAGGAGATCAACGGTCTGCTGAAACATCTGGACCTGGAGGGAGAGGGGGACGACACGCGCAGGTAGGACGAGAGGAGCGAGTCCACGAGACTTCAACTGTTTCACATCGTTTATCATTACTGTTTCAGCTGCAGATTGATGAAACTATTTAATGTTATTACAAAAAACTCAAGGCCAAGATTCTTAATTTGTCAACAAAAGCAGTTTTGTATAAGGGAAGTTGATAAATAAGGGTGAAACAGTATTTTTTTAATAAAGTTCTAATGAGGATTACAGTTGTATGAAATTATAACATTCAAATGCTGAATTTTTTTTAAACTGCTAGTGTTCCGTGGATTTTTTGTATAATTTCAATGTCCTTGTGGCCATTTTGAGTCATTGCTATACAAGACTGACCTTAGCTATTATTCTACCTGAATAATAACTAGGGATGGGGGAAAAAATCGATTCTGTTACAAATCGCGATTCTTGTGAATGACGATTTAAAATCGCCATGCTGCCTCCCAAATCGATTTATAAAAAAATAAAAAAAAAATTTAATTTTTTTAAAACATATTTATTGGTTTATACCGGGTGGGGGGATATATTGGGGGGAGCAACATCACCTCAGAGCATGTTGACCAGCTCTTGTTTTTGCACAAGAATCTAAACATACCCAAGCACTAGCTTTGCATCGCCTACATGCAAACAACAATAGCCTACTTTTTGTTTATTTCAAAGTTTATATTTTAAGTAAACTTTTATTCATTCTATTTAATTTACCTTTTATTTATTGTTTAAAAGTAGCCTAAGTGGCATACATTTCTTAATCTGTCAGTTTGTGTGCAGTTGACAGGGGCTATACAATAATAGGGAACATTTTTATTTCTTTTCTCTATTGGCTGCCCGGCAGTCATTAAGTTAATGTTAATATTTGAAATAAAACTGGTAAAGCTCTAAGTGAATTTGACTGTGTTGTATTTGAAGGAATGATTCAACATTTTTCCATGGTCCAGTATTTAAAAATAAGAAAATAACCAAAAGAAATCCCAGGAAATCGTAATATCGAATCGCAATACATATCGTATCGCCACCTAAGTATCGTGATAGTATCGTATCGGGAGTTCCATGTCCGATTCCCGTCCCTAGTAATAACACAGTTTAACCTTAATATGTTTAATTTGTGCATATTAAAACCTAATATTAATAAAGTCATTATATACAATATAATGCCAAGGCAGTTATTACCTGCTCCAGATATTTCTGGTTCATTTTGTTAATATGTAAGTTTAATGCTTCACCTATGTTACTGTCACACCGCAGGACATTTTGCGTATTCACCTTAAAATATAATCAAAACATAACAGATATTTCATACAAAATCATAAGTTTAAAACAAAGTATCATAATATGCATCACATCCATGTGTTGCTTAAGTGGTTAAATGCGTCTAAATAAACATTACAGAAAAATCATGCGTCATGTCATCCACCCATAAATCATCTTGTTTTCATATCGATGACAAACATTATGGCCAATATCACCATGTCCAAAGCTCATCAAAGCTTTTGAGCTCTAATATTGTTTTCAAATGTGACTAAGTTAATTTTGTCTCGCGAATAAATTAACTGGCATAAGCTTCAGTTTCCAAAAGAGGCTGGAACAGTTGTTTGCACTTGTTGGAAACTAATTTGCCTTAATTCTCTAACCTCCAGTCTGCTGAAGTCTTATCTCCTCCCTGTTTTTCTCATTCAGATACGAGTTGGGTCACAACAACTCCATCCGTGAGATCGAGAACATCCGAGCTCACGTGTCCCACCTGCGAGAGGGGATCCTGCGACACTGTGCCATGGGCGACCTCAGCTTCAGACCCAAGGCCGAGCTGCAGAGCCTCCTCACGCACCTGGACCAGGTGGACACGGCCAAGAACCCGTGCATCCGAGAGGCCCGGCGCCGCGCCGTGGTCGAGGTCCAAGCCATCGTGACCTTCCTCGACCTCCGCGAGGCCCTGGTGTGCCGCCAGCCCGGCCACACCGAGCACCCGTCCCACCGGGCCGTGTGGCAGGTCCTGGGGAACCTCTCGGACCTCCAGGCCCAGGTGCTGGGCTTCGACGGCAAGAGGATCGACAAGAGCTACATGATCCTGGAGGAGAACCTGACCAAGCAGCTGCTGTCCCTGGACGCCGTGGACCCGCAGGGCGACGAGACGGCCAAGGTGGCGCGGAAGCAGGCGGTGAAGTTCGCCCAGAACATTCTCAACTACCTGGACATGAAGACGGACGAGTGGGAGTATTAACCGAGTCAGGAACACGGATCCCAGGAGACGCAGGAATGAGAGGAGCTGGTGATGTGTGTAAATACAGAAAACTGACCTTATCATTCCAGAGGCTGTAAATATATATCGACTCCAATCCCCAGAATGCACGGCAGCAGCGCTTTTCCTCCGTCTCTCTGTGGAAGTCGTGGCTGATCCTGCTGAGAAGGAAACATCACAGAACTCCTCGTGAAACACAAACATTCTTTTGTGCTATCGGACATTTTTCTCTTCAAAATCTCGTGTGTGTGTGTGTGTGAGAGTCTTCGTCATTGTCGTCGTGTATTTGACGTGTGTGTTTGTTGAACCTGCTGCCAACGCACACTACATAACGCCTGTTCCACCGCCTGCACCCCCCGCCCCCCCCAGACTGGACCTGATCTGGATTCATGTGAATGTCAGTTGCTAATGGAAACAGCCGCGGCTTGTTTTGAACTCTGTGACCCGATCCGAGGGAAACCGGGCTCGGTCCAGTGCAGAATACCTGTTGCTGAAATGACAAATTTTTTAATTTTCTGGTTTATTTTGCCGCAGTTTGTGTTGAATTCAAATCTGGAAATGAATTTTAAGTATTTGAAGAGAGACGTTTGGACAAAAGTGTCATTTCAGAAGTCACATTTTAAAAGTCCAGGCGGTTTTAAACAGAGACGAGAGCGAGAGAGAGAGAGAGAACAGTGGGATTATTGATGTAAGGTCATCCTCCGCTCCTGTGTGACCTATTTACCCCCCCCGCTGGTTTGGCTCTCACACACACAACTGTGACCGACCGCGGCTGATGTGGAGAAACGCTCAACTCGCAAATAAACAGGGAGCAGAAGCAGCGATAAAGTTCCAGGAAACTAGAATCCAATGTTTTAATCTGGTGCAGCCGCCGCCCGTCGGCTCCGAACAGGAAGTCTGAGAAGATAAAAATACAGATCCACCCGCTGCTGCTTGTGTTGCCGTTAGTCTGTTGTGTGTCTCCAATGTTTGTTGTGACTTTTGTGCGATGGCGTTGTTCTATAAATGGATCAGAGAGACGGGAGAGGAGGTGAAGATGTGCTGCTGCTGCTGCTGCTTTCGGTTCTTTTTTTTTGTTTCTACCCACTGCTGTCGAGCGCCTGAGGAAGAGGAGCGGTCCCTGTGGAGAGGAAGAGGAGGAGGAGCGGTCCCTGTGGAGAGGAAGAGGAAGAGGAAGAGGCTGTGAGGAAGAGGAGGAGGAGGCTGTGATGTCCACTGGATTGACACAACAAGGCTGAAGCTCGCTGGGTCCTGTGCGGGAGAGACGACCGACGCTGATCGCAGTCGACCGAGTCTTCTAGAAACTGGAAGGAGCTCCTGCTGCTGCAGAGTGTGGGGGGGGGGACTGGGGGGGGGGGTCCAAATCTCTGTGCCTTTATTTTCACCCTTCCCTTGGAACTGGGTTTGTGTAACAGCAGCCTTGTCGAGCAGCGACTGAACAAAGAGTCAGAGCTGAATGTGTGGAGCGGATCCCACCTCGGCCGTTATCGCCACCAGACGTTTGCACTACCTGTCGGAAATTGAGTCTTTTTGCAAATCAGTATTTATTTACTCCCCAGAGAACGGTGGTTGTGTTGTTGTTGTTGTTGTTGTTGTTGTGGTCAGACTGGCGACGCTTCTCGTAGCCGGAAGCAACACGAGTCACTTTGTGCTTTCACACTTGCAAACAGCCTCCGTGAGAACAATCAGACGACCACAACTGAAACGGCTCATCAGCTCAATCTAGAACGCCCCGCCCCCCCCAAAACGGCTGACTCCTCCCTCCACCAGGGGAAACTGGGAGTTGCCCCTTTGTGAGTGACAGGAAACCAGCAGTAAACAGATCAAATGAGATAAAGAAGTTTGTCTTGAGGGCAAATTTACAAAAACCAGAATGAATCCAGAAGAAACCAGATGACGAGAAAGTCCTGGTCTCAATTCTGAGCAATAATAGTGTTTTTTCCTTATAGATGAAATTCAAACATCTACTCTTCTAAGACTCCAAATTGAACAGAAACGTCCACGAAAGCAGCTTCATTGACTTTGAGCAGAGATGGTTCTGTAAGCAGAAGATCTGTTTCACGTCAGCAGGACCAGAGGAAACCTGCGGATCTCATCTGATCTCAGCCGAGTGTCCTCCTGGTTCTGTGGGGACGTTGTCTCGCTGTGTGGACGGACGCCAACGGGTCAAACGTCTTCATAGTTTCTATGAAACAAGTTGCTCGAATGTGATTTAAGCCACAAAGCTGAAGCAAATCATTTGGCTCTTTGTTGCCCTGTCTCCTGAAAGCCCCTTGTACTTCACTGCTCTTTGAAAAACTCCCACAGACCCTTTCTATCTCCATTAAAGCTGCTTTTGGAAACGCTCTCTGGCTCAAAGCCTGTAGCTCCGCCTCCTGGTCGCAGCGCTGACTCATGCGGGGAGGAAACTAGATGAAACCGTGTTGGTCGCCCGGCTGCTGTTGCATCAGATTCCATCTCACAGCGAAACCTTATGCTCTCTCGAACCAAACCAACCCGAACACACCTTAAGTTCACATGCTCCTTTTTGTATGCAGTAAAAAAACATAAATATATATCAAATCAATATGTACGTTTACTCCTCACAGTTTACTCTGCTTTCTTCTCAAGCTTCATTCATCAGAAGAGTTTCACAGTGTTTAGAGAAACATTCTTTTTCGTTTTTTGGTTTTAAATCAGTATTGGTGGAAGTTCTGGAAAAACATAACACATTTATTATCTGTGGTTTATGATTTCAAACTCCAGAGGAAGCTCGGTTCAATAAGTCGAGATGTTTGTGTCAGAAAGACGGAGCGACTAACTTACAGTGTTTGTTTATAGACTCTAGTTCCATTAGATCCAAGCTACACAAACCTGTTTCACTTCTGAATTCATAGGGATTGTAATCAATACGTGTTGTAAACTCTACAGCTGCAAAAAGCTGTTATTAGTTAATCTGTGAGTTAATTTCTCAATAATTCAATAAATCATATGGTCAGAACGATTGTGGGGAGAATGATCCTGTTCTTTAAGCTTTGAAACATCTTGTTCTTTCATTTAAACCCTGAAATAATCAGTCAGTTTCATTTGGATCCTTGTTCACTTTTGTCGAGCATCAGATTCTCAAAATCTGAAAAGTATTTCTGAGAAGCAAAAAGCAGAGAATCGAAAAATAATGAATTGTTTAACGAAGTTTGTATTAACAGAAAAAGCATTTGAACTCTTCCATTATTCAAACAAGTTGTTCTAAGATAATCCCATGAAAAAAATAAATAATGTAACCAAGATAAAAACACAACCTTTTCCTAAATATGAATCTGATCTGAGGAGCTGGAAGATTTTCACTGAGTCATTCAGGAAGGAAGCGTTTAGAAAGAAGGAAGGACACGCCTCCAGATTCCTGTTCTGCTCCAGATCCTCCAGGGTGAAAATACCAAAACCAACAATGTATTAGTCCATGTTTCAATAGTCTGACTTCTCACCTGAAACACCACAAATATAATAACTAATAATACTTCCCCTAAAACAACTGAACATGTTTAGTACAATCAGGAGGAAATAGTCAATTTGTTGAGAACTATTTTCTTCCTTTGTTACATAAAGTCAAATTAAAAGTGTGGTGAAGGAGCCTCAGTTTGGCTCGTTGATGTGTTTTTAAGAGTTTTATAGTTTGAACAGTGCAGCTCAACAAATCAGACTTTATGATACAGATGTTTGGTCTTTTGGGACATTTTGATATGATCTAAAAACCGTTTACTCCTGCTGTCAGGATTAAATCTACTAAAGATAGATTTCAGACAAACAATGGGCGCATAAAATATAATGTTCCTCCCTAATTTCAGTATCCTGACAAAATGATTCTGAAGAAGCAGAAGCCGCATCAAAAAGAACTGCAATATTTTATTCAGACCTGGTATGAGCTCAAATATTGTGGCGTCTTTATTCGCTGTCATTTCCCTCGACACTCGGCCGGACGCTAGAAGCAGCTCGTGGTCGCCCGGCCTCTCGATGGCACCGGAGTCCATTAGTGACGAGGTTTAAAGATTCAGATCCAGATGTGAGACTTCTATCAGCCTTTTACCGGACGATGCTTTTATAACCAAACAACAGATCCGAGCGCTGAGGAACCTCCAGATTCACAGGTTTACAATATTTGATTTTCCTGCCCTGTGTTGAATGTAGTCACTGAGGAATGTTTCTGTCTATATTTCATTAAACCAAAGTTAAATTCAATAAGATGGAAGTTATTTATGTAGAAGTGAGGCAGCAGCCGTTGATCGTAACGTTTCATCTAAAAGGACAAAGTGGGGAATCTGAAACCCTGGAATAATAACGGACCAAGATAAACATTTAGAAGCGTAGAAAGTTACTAGAGGAGAAAACAGTTATTTTATTTTATTTAAGAGCACTTTTATGTTCCTGAGTCCCTGTTGGTTATCATGTGTTGCCTTTTCTCTCTGAGGACGACGAGTTTTCCTTTTCTTTCTCTTCCCAAAAATAGGTTTTCTTAAAAGGCCTTTACCTGCATTGATTGTGACAGACTTCTGCTGTTTCTCCTCCGGGACTCGCTTGTACAAAAAGAATAAAGACACTCCGATGTTTGAAAAATATTGTGTGAATGCTCCATGGATGGTTGTGTTTTAAATTTGTATTCTCACTGCAAAATAAAGACGACTCGTCTTCATCTGTGCTCGTGTTTCTTTTTTATTCCCGAGTCTGGAACCTGTGAAGAGGAAACGACACGTTTCTATAAAATCAGGACTTTAAAGGAAAACCTTCAGTAGCACCACAAGCTCCTCCCTCCACATAATATAGTTTTTTAAATAGTGTTATTACAGTAAAATCTTTTCACGCTCCCATTCTCATCACTGTCCTCAGACTGTCCATCGCTGCAGCTCCTCTTTTCAGCCTCTGTCTCAAACACTTGGTGTTAGCTCCCGTCTCTTTAAGACCCCCCTCCCCTCATAAAGCCCACTCTGCTGTGATTGGTCAACCACTTCCAGTGCGTGAAGGGAGATGTCGGCACCTTGCTTCACCTGGCTTTGAAAGGGGGCGTGTCACATCCGCTGGTAGGCGTGTATTATGCAAATGTAACGTACAAGAATAATACAGACTGTCCTCTGATTGGATCAATGGATCAATATCCCTCTGATTAATGATTACTTTTATAAAACAATTAAAAACAAATGTCAACTTGCTACTCAATTATTTGTAAAAATGTGAAGAAGAAAATATAGATATTAACACGTACTGGTGGTCACAGACCTTGTTCCAGATTATCACCTTAAAGCTTGAATTAGAAACTCGTTCTACTGCTTTCATTTATATATTTCGATAAAGGTCTTAAATCCACGACTCTGTCTCTAGAGTCCAGATTTCTGAGTCCAGAGTTATTCCAGCCGACGCCGGGACGCAGCTCAGAGGTTTAACATGAGAACCCTGAGCCGCTCACGTTTCCCAGACGGTGACCACCAGGCCGGTGAACCAAGATGGAGTCTCTCTCAGCCGACGCCCACCTCCGTCCTCAGCCGTGAGGACACAGGGAGCAGAGCGACTCTGAGACTTGAGATGTTTCTCAGTCAGTGAAACAGAAACAAGACAAACACAGTTTTCTGTCTGACAGATGCCAGGTTGGATTCAGACGACTTGAGGGTAAGAGGGTTTAATCTTCTTAATAATACTTAAATACTTAAGTGCTGGAACTAATGGACTCGTTAACGGGCACAAACATAAAGATCCTTAATCCTCGTGTTTAATTTGTATTTATCTCAAAGGCCAAACACTCATATGTCTGTTTTTAATTCAAATTTATAGATTTTTAGGTTCATAACAACATCACCGCTTAAATCCACAGGATCAATACTCAAGATGTGTCCAGTGGACAAACGGTTAAAGCACACGGCCGATGGTTTGATTCCCAGTCAGGACATCTAGCTCCGTCCTTGTTTCCTGTCTCTCACCAGATTAATTAAACAAAATCAGAAAGGTCACAAATAAATAATGAAACCAAGATAAAAACACAACCTTTTTCTAAATGTGAATCTAATCTGAGGAGCTGGAAGATTTTCCCTGAGTCATTCAGGAAGGAAGCGTTTAGAAAGAAGGAAGGACACGCCTCCAGATTCCTGTTCTGCTCCAGATCCTCCAGGGTGAGCAGGATCTGAAACGTTTCAGGGGGAAATCTGTGTGTTGTACAGCCACCAGGGGGCACCACATCCTCAGTGTGCAGAGGGCTGCTCAGGGCCTAACCCCCCGTGCAGATGGCGTGTTATAGATGTGTGAGGCCGTGTGATGCAACACGGAGGTTATAAAACACGCCATCGACCTCAGCAGCGTCGATACGAGCAGCAGCCGGGGTTTTAATGAGGTTATTTTTATGATGAATTGTCCAATTTGATGCTGCACACGAACCAAAGGTCGCCGTCGGTAACCAGCAGCTGTAAAACCCTCCCAGGACCAGGGGGGGGGACGTGGTTCTCACAGGAAGCTGCATCGAGTCAGATGTGAGGTGTGATGTCGAGTTGTGTCACTTTTACACCAGAAGCTGCGACTCACACAACGCAGGCTGTTCTGAGACTCTGCTGCAACATCCGTCTCCATCACTGGATCCGACAAACTGAACTTATTAAACTGAACAGAACCAGTTAGTGTTGAGGAATGTAACAACACAACTGCACAAAGAACCAGTGATGTCACAACGTTCCAGTCCCAGCAGCTGGAGAATGATGAAGTCACCCAGTGGTTAACGATCTGAACCTGTGGTCGACTCGGTCTGTAAACAGGCTGATCCCAGTGAACCAGTGGTGAGAGGATTGTTGTTGCATGAATAACACAACCTCACAACACAAACATCCAGCGTGTGCAGAGAAGGAACTCCTCCAGACTCTCTGCAGGGAAATGTTTGAATCCTCAGGAATCACCTTGTAATGAGGTGCAAGTGCACATGGGAAATGTAGTTTATCACAATCAAAGGCCCAAAGATCCAAATACACAAGAAGAGGACTTCGACATAAATCAATTAAAGCCGCTTCAAATAATTATTTCCTCAATTAGCTTTTGTCTGAAATATGTCAGACTATAATACATCCAAAAATCTGAAACACAACATATTCCGTAAGTTTAAATATATATGTATATATGCATGGACCTATAGGTATTTGTTGATGTGTGCAGTGTAGTAAAAGTGAAAGTAATAGTATAATGGTCTTCTGAGGCCTATAGGTTATTTACAGTAAATTATCCTAAATTAATTCAAATTAATCCAAACAACAAATAAAGATGGAAGCTAACATTTGCTCCCTGTTGCCTGAATATCTTTGTTGATGTTGGATCTTTTCATTCAGGCCTAAATGTATTTTACAGATTCTCGTGTGAAGGACAGAAACCAAACAACAGAACTGGACAGATTTATGATTTTAATAAACACGGGAACAAACCGACATTAAGAGTCAAACAACGGCCAGAGTCATAAAAAGCCTCCGGATCATCAACAACAAGCCGGTGTTTATTCTCTCCGCCTGTTTCCAGCTGGGTCACGTCAACTTATCACAACATCTCTGTTTGGACCCGAGTGAGAGGCGGAGCATCACGAGGGACGAACATGGAGAGATAACCACGGATTCTCTGTGTGTGGTTATGTCACGAGTAACTCAACCCCCCCAAGGGGAGAAGGACCGAGAGGAGGAGATCAGTGAGAAGAGCGAGATGTTCAGGAGGTGCTGCCGAGCCCGAGGAGCAACGATGAATCTCTATTAATAAACAGAGTGCACGTCGGCTTGTTCAGGGTAAAAATAGTTCCACAGCAGAATCACTCTGAGCAGAGAGGGAGGGAGGGAGGGAGGAGGGAGGGGGGGGTCCAGGGATGAAGGGAGGACAGTGTTGTGGACGCTGGTTATGTCATGTGATCTGCAGCAGGGTCCTCGGTGCTGTCAGCTGTGCAGCGGTGCAGAAACAGAGGAGGAGTGGGGGGGGGGGGGGCGGTTACGTAAACGCTCGCCGGGCCTCTTCCCTCCGGGTGGGCGGAGCCGCCATCGATTAGCGTGAGCTGCCGGGGGGGGGGGGCTCAAACTAAATGGTTCCTAATCCCTTTGACCTCATGGGGGACAGACACTCGGACCACCAGCCGCCGGGACATCGACTCAGTGCTGCTGTGGAACGACCGAGAGGTCAAAGGTCAACTGGCTTCACTGGTAAACTGTGGAATACTGCTGCTGGTCTAAGGCCTTTTCATCTGGCTCCGTGCACGAGGTGAAAACATAACCTCCTTGGTGGAGGCATAGATATATATAAAGACTAGATGTCTCGTCTGCGTTGTCGGCCAACGGAGACGAACGTCCGCACATGGCGGCCATCTTGCTAGGGGGCAGCTCGCTCACCCATAACATTGTGTTGGTAAATAACCATAACTTGCTCAATTTTCAACTTATTTTTAAACAGTTTGGTTTGTTATAAACGTCAGAGATGTAGATATGACACTGTGTACTTATGAATAATTATGTTATTTTCTAAAAATTTTTTATAATTTATGCAGTGTCATATCTACATCTCTGACGTTTATAACAAACCAGACCGTTTCAAAATCGGTTGAAAATTGAGCAAGTTATGGTTATTTACAACTACCAACCCAATGTTATGGGTGAGAGAGCCTCCCGCAACAAGATGGCCGCCATGTGGTGACGTCCGGCTCCGTCGAGCGAGATATCTAGTCTTTATATATATCTATGAGCTCGCTCACCCATAACATTGTGTTGGTAAATAACCATAACTTGGTCAATTTTCAACTGATTTTTAAACGGTTTGGTTTGTTATAAACGTCAGAGATGTAGCTATGACACTGCATACTTATGAATAATTATTTTATTTTCTAAAAAAAATTATAATTTATGCAGTGTCATATCTACATCTCTGACTTTTATAACAAACCAAACCGTTTAAAAATCGGTTGAAAATTGAGCAAGTTATGGTTATTTAAAAAGTAAGTACCACTACAACACAATGTTATGGGTGAGCCAGCTCACTCTAGCAAGATGGCCGCCATGTGCGGACGTCCGGCTCCGTCGAACGAGACATCTAGTCTTTATATATATATCTATGGGTGGAGGTAGAACTCCTCTCTATGGAGGTTTGAGGGCTTTGAGGAGCTTCCTGGTGTTCCTCACTGAGCTGGAGATCCTGGGTGCAGTCCGAGGCCCGTCTGCTGTTACCGTGGTAACGACCCTGACATGACACACACTGGACTGCAGCTGTTTGCAGGACAACAGCTGGAGACGTGATCCATCCCAGCGTCACCATCACCATCGATACGGAGCCTGAGGGTGATGGTGCCGTATTTGGCCGGTTGCCACAGTAACAGGAGGAATTACTCACTCCTCCGCAGCAGCTGCCCCCCCGCTTGGCCCCGTGGATATTACTGTGTGTCTCCACTCCCACGTTTCTACATCTGCACCTCGCATCTAGCTCGCCATGCAGAGCCAGGAGGAGGCCGAGCACAAGTGTCATGTCCGTCTGAGGGACCATCGTCCATCAGCTTCTCCTCAAGTGAATCCATAGATACAGACTCTATATCTCGGATAAATATCCTCTATACTATAGAGGATATATTATCTGTCACGCTAAACAGAAAATCCTCGTCCATTTCTGTCTCTGCACAGTAGCTCTCGTGCATTTTTCATGTCCTCTGGTTTGTTCACATCTCAGATCCTGAGCTGAAAGGCCTCGAGTGAGAGCCGGTCATATTTTATTCAGATCCACTGGAGTCCACTCGGATCTCATGTGTCGTGGTGCTGAGCAGAGCCGGGTGAACGTCCCACCTCAGCCTGCAGGGGGCAGCCCATCATCGAGGTGTCCTTCTCACCTTGAACAGGACATGTGATGTGTGTGGGTTCTTCAGAAGCTGCTGTTCCCTCAACCCCCCCTCTCTGTGAAAGTCAGAGCTGTTTCCTCCTTCAACCTGTGACACAAATATTTCACTGGAGCAAAAGGAGGAAGAAGCAAAGTGCTGGAGGAGTTCAACAATCAGCTGTGGTCAGATTTAAAGGTTCATGAACCCTGAAAGTGGGATAATGTGTTTTCCTGCTGAGAAAGATTTGTTTGTTTCTGTTTCTGCTGGACGCGAAAGTAAACAACAGTTTACTAACAAGTGAAACATATGGGAGGGATTTGTGTCAGCCCCCTAGTGGCCACAATGTAAACTAATAAAAGTCCTTTCAAAGTCACGACAAGGAGTTTTTTGAATGGTTATGAAAAGGTCTCATTTTAATACTGCTGTCTCTGTATCAGGCAAAACATTTTCTTTATTTACAAACTATCGTCAAAGTCTGTGATCAGGTCAGGCACCTGCGAGCAGGAACCTTAGAGTGTTAGCACAGGGTTTTGAGTGAGAGCGTAACTGAATCTCAACAGTTTGTGCTCTCAAGCTGAATGAGAGACCATGCTCTCGAATAAATTATAATAAGACTCACATAAATCGTTATTATCTGATTCCTCATGGAACCGTCTGGAGCTGCACGTTCAGCCCAGCCGAGGTCAGAGGTCAAACTCACTCTGCACCTGCTCATACCTCCAGGAATGAGACGCACCTTCTTCTGCAAACACACACACCTGCTGAGAGAGAAGGCTGCACCTCTGGTAAAGCTGCTTACTGGTGTTTACAGGCTGCCGACTTTTCACCGTGATCCTTTTAACGAGCTGAGAAAACTCGGTGAACATTAATCTGGCGAAACATTAGGTTTGTTAGCGTTTGCTTCTACGGAAGGAACATAAGAGCTCGTGATTACAAAATCAAAGACATTTGAATGAGGCAGTTTTTTCAGCTCATTGTGGGAACTGTTGGTTTTCTCTATGATTTCTTAGGTGTTGACCTTGAGATAATGTGTAATATGATTATGATTCGGTGCTTGTGTCAGTTGACCGTCTCACAGGACTCGACCACACACAGCCAGAGACAAGGGTGTTGCTAGGCAGCTTTTTTATTACAATGTTCACAACACACACACACAAACACACACACACACACTCACACACACACACACTCATCACATGTCGAGTGTTCCACCTCTGCTCACTGACTCAACGGCGTCCGCATCTGTTCATTCGGCCAGTTGAGTATAATTGTACAACTTAATACAGTCCAGATCGATGGTTGATGGGACGGCTCTGGCGTTAGACATGCGCTTGAGCAATGAATTGTGGGTAAAAGCTTTTATCGCTGATGCGTAGATACGGTGGATTCTCCCTTTCTTCCGGTTTCTGGGGTCGTTCAGGTCGAGGTACAGATACGTTATGACAGCATCATCGAATGTTTTGTAATCGGACGTCAATCCAGCTTCCCACAATACGTCTGGAGAGCAGAACCTGTAGAGAAGGTCCTCGACCACGGCCATGGCGATGAGCTTCTTGTCAGCAGCTTCAGGAACGTTGATCTTGTTCTCCAGCCAGTCGGACAGACTCTTACTCACGGTGCTGACGTCTGTGGGCTTTTTTAACTTCTTCAGTTTCCTGTGTGTCTTTTTAGAAAGTGCAACGATGAAGTTCATGTTCTCCAAACTGTTCATAGGCTCTACATGGACTTCTGGAACAACCTTATTGTGAATGATTGTGGGAACAACCGCTGAAAACAAAGCTTTGCATTTTCCCGAAAAGCTGATTCTGGAGGATCCTGATCCGGTGCTGGTGTTCTCGTCCACACTCACCATGTTGGTGATGACGACTTCGATGTCGGCCATCACTCCAGACAGCGTCTCGTTGTTGTTTGTTTTCTCAAACAGGTTGTTCTTCATGCAGAGAAGCACCTGCTGCACGAACCTCTGCACGGCGTCCTCCGTCTTGATGTACAGAACCTTGGGAGGAAAACCCGACTGTTTGAAGTCGGCCTTGCTCAAGCTTTCCGTGATCACAGTTCCAGAGAAACTGCAGTGTTTTGCAAACATGGTAAATGTGGGACCAACCAGATGATGATATATTTTATAGGTCAGCTCCTTTGAAAACTTCATCTTCATGTCCGTGGACTCGATGTTGGCCAGATGTTGGACGGCGTAAGCTGCCAGATCCTCTGAAGTCTGTTTGGTTTTCACACAGATGATCGTGGGCCAGCGGCTTCTCCGTGCAGGACGAGTCGAGCTGGAGACCGAGGTTCTCTGTGAGCTGCTCTTGAGACTCACCAGGAACTGAGAGCCTCTCTCCTTGAACGCTATCCTCAGGTTTAACAGCATTTTTGCAAATAGCTTTTGGGCGACTCTGGAAAACCTGCGTTTGTGAATCCCCTGGTTGACTTCTGGGATGTTTCCTTCAATAAACGCTCCTATCTTCTTAAAAATTGATCTCATATCAAAATTAGGTTTCATTGTGCTTCTCCCACAAAGAAGGTTCTTGCAGATGTCACTGACGATAGCAGGTGCTGCATTGTGAGCCTCCAGATAGTTGTTATGTGTGGGGGGGTGAGGAACATCATCTGTGAGCTTCGTGCAGCACTTGAGGAGAATCTTGGTCACAGCTTCCGTGGCTCCGGGCTCGGAGATCTTGTACCTCATGCGCTGAGACGGTTTCCCGCTGCAACACAAGGACTTCAGCGTCAGCTCCTTCAAACACAACGCAGCACAACACACAATGTGATGAAGGGACTTTGTGTTGGACACGGAGCCATCGACGTAGAAAGCCGGCGCCGGGGGCCAAACCGAGCAGTTCAGGACCGCAGAGGAGATGGAGCTGATCTTCTCTGAAACTTCCTTCTCCACCAGGACCGTCAGTTCCTCAGCGTGCCTGCATTGACCCTTTCGAATGTCAAGAGCATCGGCAAATATCCTGAGGAGAGACTCTCCCTGGAATATGTTGATGTTCTCCAAAGCTTTCTGTAGATAAGCTGGAGATGCTCTCTTGTGCAGGATCTTCTCCAGCACTGGTTTGATCGTCCTCAGAACCGTGGTGGTGAGTGTCTGCACTATCTCTCTCATCATATCAGACAGGGTCACGATTAAAGCAGAGTCATGAGCCTCTGTAGCCAGCATGCACCACTGCACTGCTGTGAACCTCTGGAAGTATTTGTTCACGATGGGCACGAGAGACTCTTGCCTCAAAAATTTTATCATTTTGCTTGTTTTCTTCTAATCTTGCTACAATGTTGAATTGTGGTTCTTCTTCTTCGTGTTTGTTCAGTTTACTCCAGGTGGTCACTCTCTTCAAACTGCAACTCAAATATCTGTGTACTTTGAAGTAAGGGAGGCATGTGATATCGCCTTTGATGATAAGGAGCTTTATAATCCATTTTATTAATAGGTGCCTTTCCCAGCACCCAAGGTCACCTTGAAAGGCAGATATAAAAACAGGTGGATGGAAGAGCAGTTCAGAAAGGTAAAGAGGAGAGAGAGATTATGGATGGCCTTAAAGCAGAATCTTTAAAAAACAATGTGGTATTTGACCGGGAGCTAAAAAAGCTACGGAAAGTTCGGAGTGATGAACGTCGGTTTTATCACTTTTAAGTTTAAGGTCGTTGCTGAGGAGACGGGACTTGATTTCCTGTAGGCACCAGAGAGGGGGAGTAGGTTTGGTTGAGAGGTAGAGCTGGGTGTCATCTGCATAGCAATGGATATTTATGTTAAATTACAGGAAGATATGGCCAAGGGGAAGTAAAAAGATGATAAACAGAAGGGGCCCAAGGACAGAACCCTGAGGAACTCCAGTAGTGATTTTGTAATGGCTTGGGGGGTGGGGGGGTGACACCTCTAAGCTCGAAGATGGAAACACGAGGAGATTCCAGATCTTCTGGTGATGAGGGTCGACACCGGTGTGGAGGAGGAGCTGTGAACAACAACACTGATCTGTCCACAGCAGAGTTTATACGTCACGTCCCGCCTCCTGCTGCTCTACAGGCTCCGCCTCCTGCTGCTCTACAGGCTCCGCCCCTCGCCTGGTTGCTCCCCACATGTTCCATAAACACTAACTACAGAAAATATCTGGATATAAATTTCCAGACATTTTGTGGAGTTTGTGTCTGAACACAGCTGCAGTCAGTTCTTTTCACAGCAGATGGAACCAACTCACTAAATTACATAGAGCAGACGTTCAGGGAGAGGAAACATTTTCCATAATCACAGTCACTCGTTTTAGTCAAGCTGCTGCTTTAGGGTTAAAAAGATAAGAGATACTTTAATGACCTTGAGTCAATGTTAATCTGTGAATGTGTTTGTTGAAGTGAGAAATAATAAAGACGTGTTTTGGGGGATTTTAAAGTGAGTCTCCTTGTGATTAGTTGCTTCTCAGTGTTTCAGTCTAAGTGTTTCCACAGCTCTAGTGTCTCTACAGGTTGAAGTTCAGTTCTCGTCTGTTTCCCTTTAAAACTGCCGTCGCTCTGTTGATGTCACGAGGTCGAGCTCAACCTGTGACCGTCACCAGGTCCCGTCCAGCAGCAGCGATTAGACCGAGCCCACACGCAGCAGCGATTAGACCGAGCCCACATGCAGCAGCGATTAGACCGAGCCCACACGTAGGTCATAGTCCTCGTCTCTTATCGTCTGTTTGGGACTTTTCACTTCCTCAATGACAAGCCTTTCAAATGTGACATCACCTGCAGCCAATCAGGAAACGCTAGCAAAGGTTTTCTGCTGATAAGCTGCTGGTTCGTTGGAATGAACTCGTTGTAAAACTTTGATCAAGGACACACAGTTAAATACAGACACTAAAACAATAAACATCTATTATCTATTAATCTTTTACCTCAGTCTTTATCTTGGTTCGTTTGTGTATTTTCTTCATTTCAATAGAATGAAACCTCCCATAACTGTTTGTATTTCAGTGTCTTCAGCATATTTGGTGATTTCAGTTCAAACAAGGATCCACTCCTGGTGGGATTTATGAACTCCGACCGCAGCCAGCCACCAGGGGGCGATGAGACAATTTGGCTTCAGCCGTCATGTCGTCCATCTTTATCAGAGACTGTAAATACAGATGGACGATAAATACCATCGAGAAATGAGGCCAAAATATCCCTGACACCAACATGACGTCGTGTCCCACTCGTCACCTCTGCAGGAGCCTCGGTGCTGAACGAGGTCAGAGGTCAGAGGTCAGATAACAGTCGGCCTCCGTGCAGCAGATCTGCTCCTGTGTGACTTCGACCTGCAGGCTGCACATCTACAGATAAGAGACTGATCCGACCTGTCCAGAACTGTGTGTGAGGTCACTGACTCAAACAAACACTATGCACTGGTTTCTAATATTCATTTTGAAGCCAGTGCATCAAATCACATGTTGTGGTTCCTGAGTGTTTGTTTGTGAACAAGATCAGAGAAGAACTACAGAGCAGATTGTAACGAAACCTGGTGACAGGATGTGAAACGCGACAGGAAAGAATCAGGAAAGTATCGTGTTCCTCCTCGACACTTATCAGAGTTCTCACGTCATCATTTGTCCTCAGTGAACATTCAGTCAATCTGTTATCATGGTTTCTGCAGATAACCTTGTCGTCCTGGTTGTGATGTGACGTCACGTTTCCTCCTCAGTTTGAGTTAAATCCATTCAAAGCTGAAACGTATGAAACGTATCAAAGCGGGAAGGAGGAATCTTACACACGTTTGATCTCCTGCAGAACAACAGGAGCCATGTTCAGCGACGGTAACAAAGCCTCGGCTGCCGGGTCGCTGGCGTCGGGAGAACAAAGCTTCGGCTCTGACCTCTGAAAAAATCACCGCTGATAACACACATCGGCCACAAGGCAGCCGGAGACACAAAGACGTACAGTACAGCAGCACACACGCTCACACTGTGTCTGAACTCGGCTGCAGGCGTGGACACTTCCTGTCTGCAGAGAGGACAATCTGCTCCAGGGGACACGATGTCTCCTGCTCGTCCTCCAGCTGAAGCAGAGAGAAACGTGTGACCTCACAGGACCTTGATCATGTGACTGGGTTTATCTCTGCTGTGGTTCAGAGAGAAACTTTCAAACCTCCTGGAAGCTTTGGCAAAACAACACAATAAGAGATTGTGGATTCGCTGCTATTAGGTCGTTAAAACAGGTCGTTATCAAACCCTCATGACAAACAAATGCAACTGAGGTTTGATATTTTTACAGTTTAACCATAAACTTTATTATAAACAACTATAAATAAAAAGGAAACAAAAATACGATTAAATATATACAACTTGAGTTAGGAAAACAAATGTGTTTTGTAAATTTTAAACGAAAATCCACATCTTTTCTGCTTTATATTGATTGAATATTTATTTAAGCCTCGGAAGACACATTGAGGGATAAGATCCTCATTTTCAATGGTGCCGAGGGTACAATAAAAAAGTTGATACATTAAAAGTTAATACATTGAATAAATAGGAATGAAATAAATATGCATATATATATACACAGTAATACAAGGTATAAAACAATTCGTCAATAAAATACTATGGCCAAGTCAACTAGCAGTTACAGTCATTTCAGGAGAAGTCAGCTGTACATGAGACCAGACTCGAAAACTCTGTCAGTGAAACAAATGAGCGCAACTTTAAAGATTTTTGGATCTCATTCCAGATGTAGGGGGCTTTATAATAGAAAGCTGTCTTCCCCAAGTTGGTCTTAACACGAGGTACATACATTGAAAGCCAGCTCTGGGAGCGAGTATTGTGGGTATTAGAATATAATAAATAAAAGTTTTCATAACAGCAAACAAGCAGCTACCGATCTGTCTGTCAAACACGACTCGTAAACACAGAAGAAGAAGTAGGAAAGTATCTGATGATGCAGAAAACAAATCGCCGGCTCTGTAAAAGTGAAAATTAAAGTTTCACCATATTCCGACCCCGTCCACCATCACGCCACCCTCGTCTCCCAGTGACACCAGTGCTCCTGCGCCACAGCTTGGACCGAGGCCAGTGGTCTTCTGTGGTCGAGGTGTGGGGTCGCACTCTAAGTAGGACGACAGAGAGGAGAGGTCAATCAGCGATTCGCTGCAGAGAGCCGCTCGGCTTCGTCTAATGGAAGAGCCGCTTGGCAGGAGGCCACGGTGGAGAACGGGCACTGGGCTGTGGGGACACTGGGAACCATTATGGGCCTGGGAAAAGAGGGAGGCTGTTCATGGCTGTTTTATGTAAGAGGTAGAAAGACAAGGAAGTGGAGTTACATCAGGAACCAGGAAAACAAATCAGGCTCAATCAGTGATTTACTAGAGCAGCCGGGGTTTTATCACACAGACAAGGACCTGATAGACTGGGGGGTCTATCATTTACATACAAATTTGAAAAAGATTAAATGGAATAATAAAAACTTTTATTTTTAAGATTTGTGGATTTTTAATGTTCAGATTTTGGCTCTCACTCTAATCCCAACTATTCTCTGCTTGTGCTCAAACTCTGCGATTTCAGAATCAGAATCAGAATCAGAATTCTTTTATTTGCCAGGTATGTTTGCACATATAGAAAATTGACTTGGTGTCGTTGGTGCACTGAACATAAAAACAACAATATAAGAAAAAACAACAATATATAAGAAATAGAATAATATAAAATAAAATAGAATAAAGTAGAATAAAGTATATACTGTTTCTTGCATTCCGGTTATCATCTGTATCATTTAGCACTTTTCTATTTAATCATCAAACATGAATAACTGTATTCACAGGTTTCTAGAGTTTCACTGACAGGTCACACCAGCCTGAGTCTCTGTCCCTAAACCCATCGATCGTACTGTAGAAAAGCACTGGAACATATCATCATCAATATTTCATACAGGAATCAGATGACAGACGAGGCCCGTGGCTTTGAACTCTGCAGGATGGAAACATTCGTCCCTGTGAGAGAGAAACTGGGTCACAGACATTTGAGTTATCGCTGGTGTGTCGCACGAGCGATAAGAGGAGCGTGTGTTTGTATCAGCTGCAGAGAAACTCTTTATCTTTGTGTTCTTCACTCACTAAGAACAGAGAGTTGTGGGATTTTGTCCTGAGACTCGGGACGTCAAGTTTCCTGCTTCAACTACAGGACGTCCACACCTGCAGCTTCTCACTTCACCCGTTTCACTGTGTGGTGAATGGTTGTGATAATTATCAGAGGTGTGATACGTTTCTGCTCTCTGTGCTTTTATCATTTTTAATCTGTCCACTGGAGAAATCCCCTCATGACATTCATCTATTTTTGAAACCAGCACAGAGAGAGAGAGAGAGAGAGAGAGAGAGAGAGAGAGAGAGAGAGAGAGAGAGAGAGAGATGTAAGAGGTTTATTCAGACCAACGAGTCTCTTTTCAGCCTCTAATCTCATCATCGCTACTTTTCTCCTCTGCCCCTCGTTCTCTTTTAGTCCCACTGGGATTAAAGGGTTAAAAGAAAAGTGCAGGTCTGAGATCTGCAGCCGAGGGTTTCGACCTCATCCTTCATCCCTGGGACTGCACCGGCCTCTGCTGATCCAACACTGAGAAGGGGGGGGGGTGCAGCGTGGAGTGGATGATATTAATATAAATAACTGAATGTACAGAGCTCAGAGAATCAGATTCTTGTTTCTCTCTCAGACATGAACTGAGAACCAGATCTATTCATTATCACCAGATCTGAGACACAAACCAAACTAACCACTGAAGTAGAACGGCTTCAGTTGGTATCAATTATTGATTTATGGCCAAAGGCACGTTTTGTGAGGTCACATCTCAAATTCAAATTCTGCCAAAAGGTATAAGGAAGCTCATGAGAGACGTCACGGTGACCAGAACGAGACGAACAAACCAGGAACTGTAAATAAAGACAGATGACTCGTCTCAGCTTCCTCCCACTAAACAGAAATGAAATATTCTGGATACAATCGCTGCTGTCTTGTGTTGACGCTTTAATTTGGAGCCAGAGCGACCGGGTGGGGGGGGCCGGGGTATCACTCGACCAATCACGAGTCAGTCTCAGCTGTCAATCATGACGTCATGACGCTGGAGAGAATCTGGAGGAACTGGAGCGTGTGAAATCTGCTGCAGATTCAAATGAAATATGTATCTGTTGAATTTGAATGTTTCATCAGGAGCTGGTGGAGGTGTGAGTCTGATTTCCTACTTCTGGTTTTAAGCTTCTGTTGCTCTGGTTAAAAATTGTTTTTAATATAAAATCACCTTGAGCTGCTGTCAAATGTTCCATATGAATAAAGGTTTATTATATAACATTATATTAAATCCTCTAACCTCAGCTGCTCTCTCTCCTGAGTCACCAACAAAACCCTGATTGTTTAAAATCTCCAAAACAATCTGTGTGACTCTAAGTCCTGGTTCCTCACTAATCACAAACATGGAAGCCGACGCTCGACACGCCCTGTCATCTCGTCGCGTGCCGCCCCCCCCACCACCGTGGCGTCAGGCCTGGACGTTTGCCGGGTCTCGGCGCTGGGCTCAGGCAGCAGAAGACAAGCTGATTAAGCTGCAGGATTTCCAGCGGCTCAGAGCAGCTATTCCTGCACCGGCCGGCAGATTAGAACCTGCAGTGGGACGACTCGCTCAGGGAAGAGTTTCAGCTTCCACTCAATTACATGACTCAGTTCTCTGGACGCTGACCAGAGGAACTAGTGTTTGTTTAACGGAGGTTAAACACGTGACCGAGAGGGACACGTTATCCTCGACCCTCTGGAGGATTCATCCATCTGCTGACCAATCACAAAGCCTTCTGGACTTCTCTGAGTCTGAAGGAGTTTATTTCCACAGGGGACTGAAGTCATCTGCATGTCACTCATATCTCTTTCAAGGCCTAAGCTTCAACCAGGCCTTCATAGCTGAGTCAAACAATGCAGATCATGGAATCGTAATTTCCATTGAGGAATAACTGTAGCTATTTTTCTTCGAAATCCTTGAATTATTCTCTGGGAAATTGATAAAACTTGAGTGAATCCAGGTTAAATCCCAGTAACACCCACGTGCTGGACTGGGAGCGTTACTCACTTCCTCCGCCCACACACTCCTCACTGGTTAACACAGACCAGAAAGATCCAGACACACAAACACTCATTTCTCACATTCCACCGTGCAGACACACAAATAACAGTCAGTTTAAACCGACTCAGACACATCACACAAACATTTACATGTTTCTACTTTCAACCAAAGCTTTGGGAGGAAAGTTGGTGTCATGATGTCGCTTCAGTCGCCTGCACAGTCGAGTTGAAGCGGGATCTCACAAAGGTTTAGTAATGTAGAGTGTGGAGGAGACCCAACTTGAGGTCGTAGCGACGTGAAATAAATGATATTGTTCTGTCAGAGTTGCCATCTGTAATCTGGGAAAACATCAGGCTGAATGCTTAGTTTAATCTTGGGTTCGCACAGGTTCGGACAAATAAATTGTTGCCCAGGCCGCACTCCAACTTAATTAACTTTCCCCCCCCCCTCATAGCTCTGAGCCTGGGCCAGTTGCCCGTTGCGTAATCTCTGCTCATGCTGCTACCGGAGCAGATTTTTGGCCGTTCTCTCGCTCGGCCCCTCGGTCACAGACACACACATGCAGGGACCTGGCCCCCCACGGTGAACTCAAACAATCTCCGTGCTTTTTATAACCAGGTCTAAGCTCAGGATTAAACCGTTAACCAGCCCGATCCGTCCCCCCCCCCCCGGTGCAAACACCTGCCTCTAAAAGCAGCAGGAGCTCCGACTAAAAACAGCTCTCAGGTCAAACATGTGTGATTGATTTAATGTGTGATTATATGATTAGACAGAAATGTCACAAAAATGATGCACAACTGTAACTTTAGGGCAGATTTTAATCTCTGAACTTTCTGGAACTCCAGTGAAGCTTTGGAGAAGAAACTCTTCCTGAGAAGACGAGTGAGGTCAGATCACGGAGCAGTGATGATTTTCCAGAGCTTCCCCGGATCTCTGGTCTCAAACAAAGCGTCCGACAGCCTGATCCGTCAGGTCGGGTTCGGAAGAAGCTGCGACCGGGTGCAGGTCGGAGGAAGAAAACGTTTCTATGTTTAACCACAGCATCAACTTCCTTTAACAGGGAAATCATGTAAAAATAGCAAATAGCAGGAACAAGATTATTTCATCATTTAACTGTAAAGACTTAAAATTGTCAGAGATTTTGACCCTTCTTGGTTTTAGCTTTAAACCTCTTCCATGTGTTTTGAACATTTTGGGACCAGTTTGTGCTTTAGAATCAGTAACTTGAGATAGTTTATAAATAAAATGTGTAAATTTGTAAATAAAGATAAACCTGAAAAGTGAAGCCTAAGCGCCTTGATCGCCCCCTGATGGCTGCTTGCAGAATACGCCATAAACCCTGCCTCCTCCATGTTAGCAGATTAGACACGGAGCAAACTTTGATGATATAAAAACAGTGTGAAACTTCGTGATTGATTGGCTGAGACGGACTTCTGGATTGGTCGATATATATCTGCAGGACCTCGGTACCACACGATTCATGTCTGGAAAGTGGGAGGAGTCATCCATCTTTATTTAACGTCGATGGTTTGAAGAATCAAGAATAAACTTTCCTGCTTACATTAAAGAAATTTGTTGTATTCGTTACATCTGTATCTCACATCTAGCGGATGCTTCTTCATGTTATTGCTCAAAGGCAGTTAACCCCATTAGCTGGTGAGGGGGATTTGAACCTTTCATTATGTTTCATTGCAACATTCATGTGGTTGTCGGATGAAATAAAGAAAACATGATTTCTTCTCTTTACACATTTATTGTATTCATATGAATCCAAACGTGCATAAAATGAAAATACAAAATAAAACTGCTCCGCTCAACAAATGAAAGCAGCTTTTAAAAAGCACCGAGATTCTTCTCAAATTAAATTGCTGTGGTTTTGCATTTTTCACTCTTGCTTGATGCAAGCAACCAACCGGCGCCAAGTGACAGGAGCACAGAATTATGTAACACACAACTGTAAATCCTCTCAGCGCTGCGGCGCCAACAGGGAGCCGGAGAAACCTGGTACCCCCCCGCTGGATTATCACAGTCTTATGAATGTACGAGGGAAGTA
Organism: Limanda limanda; assembly: GCF_963576545.1. NCBI lineage: Eukaryota > Metazoa > Chordata > Actinopteri > Pleuronectiformes > Pleuronectidae > Limanda > Limanda limanda. The sequence goes on along the minus strand of NC_083647.1, from coordinate 25,671,617 downwards.
CGGATTATCAACTGCACGGGAGAAAAACCCCTCTGGGTTCCGAGCTCTGGGTTCCGAGCTCTAGGTTCTGGGTTTGGTGGCGAAGGTGAGGTAACCCGTGTGTCCCGGGATCTCTCTGGGAGGCGTGGTCGTCTTCAGAGTGACGGAGGCGTGGTTTGGCGCCTGCTGTTGGGCGTCGGGCTCGGTCTGAGCGAAGGACTCGGGCCCGAAGTCGGGCAGCGGCAGGTAGATGTTCCTAACGTCGTGGACCCGGAGCAGAACCTCCATGGGGCTGATCTCCTCGAAGCCCTGATCCGCCAGAGCCTCACACGTCTTCTGAACCTGCTCGATGCACGGAGAGAACGAGCACACCCGACCCCCTGGAGAGAGAGAGAGAGAGAACAAGATGAAAATATGATCACCAGGAAATAACTAATATTAATGTTAGTGAGTTGAGCTGAAAAAGGAAATTCAGGTCCATTTAATCCAGGATCTCTGTTCTGAGGAGCGCTCGACTTCCTGGGAACAGGAGAAACTGACTGGACCTGAGATTTCCACCGAAACACAATATTTATGAAAAGGAAACAATTACACAATTATCCTTGTGTGAGTTTTCCTGACCAACACGCTTGTGACAACCACAAGAATCATGTCTGAAGAACGTGTATCGAAGGTACGTTTCCTCTGTGTCATCACGCACATAGAAAAATAATCCAAACCAGATTTGTAAACTCAATACGGACTGCAGGAGGAATCTTCTTCCCTCCAGGGAAACTCAGGATACTACAGCTTCTAATAATAATTTGTTTTCCTTGCACCCAGAAGCGAGTTTGCAAAAGCATCTTCTCTCCCTAACAAAGCAGACCTGTGACCCGTCGGGCTCCAGGCTGAGGGTTGTGGATCATCGGGGGATGAGTCGGAGAACAGATCACCTACCGGCCCCGGCCTCTCGTCTCCAAACGCCCCCCCGCTGCGATCACAGCAGGAGGCCGCGATGAGCCAAGTGCACTTTCACCGGCTGACCTGAGGAGTGAAGAATGTGACTCGGAGCAGAGCAGCTGGACGGAGCCGGGATCAGAGGAGTGGACTCCCGGGTCCGTTTCAGCACTAATACAGATTTTAAGTTAAACATTTAGTTGGTTTTTCTTCTCAGTGTCAAACCTGCTTCTAATCAGTAGATGAACCAATCGGCTTGATGTCTAGAGTCACGTTATCTTCACATGTAGTTTCAATTACGTCCTCTGGGAAGTTCCGATAATGTTTTCACCCTGTGTGTGGAGTTCTTTGGTTAGTTTGTTGGTTGTTTAACTTCCACTAGAGGCAAAACCCTTCTCCCGGCCGAGTCCACTTCTTAGCGGTTAGCACGAGAGCTAGGCTAACGTCAGCCATTACCAGGGGAGGGGAGGGGCGTGTCCTTTTCACGCAGATCGGCCGGTAGCTTCTCACTTCAGGGTCACGTGTAGAGATTTGTGTGTACGACTGTGAACGTGAAACCTCACTGTTGTTAATAATATTAAATTTAATGTGGACAAAACTTTTCACAAGCACAAACTGTTGGTGACCCAGATCTGACCCCATCCACTTCCTGCTTCAGGACTAAAGGCTCTTATATACTACTACGAGTTCGTTTCTCGGAGAGGTCTCAGCGGGGGGGAAAGAGTCTTTTTGATTTTTACTTCTCCGTCAGTCTACGTCCGGAAAAAATTCACCGCCAAACCCATAGGTGGCGCAACGGAAGACGAGCTCAGAGAAGCCTACCCCATTTGGGAAGAAGAAGTCCACGTGTCTCTGTTGACATGTTAGCTCCTCCCACACACTGAACCATGGCAACTAACAGATCTAAATAAAGTGACACCCAGCGTGTCAAGATGCTGATGTAATAGTTTCTTAGCGCAGCGGTTCCCCGGTCTTGTTTCCGAACTGTGTTGCTGATTCCACAGCTTGAATCTGCTTGAGGCTACATGTAGCTAGAAGCTACCCGGAGCTAGCTCCCCCCAGCTTCCACACACAGTCAGCAGGGACTCCCGACACTAACAACTACTATCCAGTGTTTGCTTCTAACCTGACGGTATTATAGAAACAGTGTCATGATAGAAGTGGAATTAAAGTCGTGACGGCGGGTTCTTGCACTGTTACCACCGCAGTTAGCATGGTGGCTAGCCTAGCCCGCTAGCCTAGCCTGCTAGCGCCGTTTTGAAAGCTCGTTCTAACCGTCTGTGACCGTGCACACATGCCCTCAGTGCTCTAACGAGCCACCGTCAGCCGGACAACTCCGCTGGCTTAACACACACGTCACATTAATCGTAGAATCATAGTTGTGTTCGTGTTTGTTGCTACAAGTAAACAGGAAGTTTGAGGTCCGGAAATACGGAAATGACGTCATACGGAAATGATGTCGTTCGCGGACCAATCACAGCCAAGAGCGGTCCGTCGGGTCTCCAACATGAAGACGGATAGTTAGAAAAATCAGATGTGTACGAAAAGCTGTCCGAAGCCCTCGGAGTGGACGTTTCACGACGGATAGGTGGTCTTATCTGTCCGTAATAGAAAAAACGGAGGCATAATTTGGCCTTAATGGACAACGCAGAGGTGCATGATGGGAGATGAACGAGTCCGTTGTCGAACCTTTGGATTCAGAAGCTGCAGATTTACACAGTGGACTCAGGAGTGAAGGTGCAGCTCTGTTGGAAGTTCATTGTGTCTCGTAAACACCGCAGGATGTTTCAGATAGCAGACGATCCTTCAGCTCATAGGACCAGTGTTCTCCCCCCCCCGACGGCCGTAAACACAGCGCCACGGTCTCCCGGCAACCAGTGCCAACACAGGGAGGGGTCGGGTTGATGATTATACAAGGGCGTCTCGGGCCGTTATTAATAACCTCGACTATCAGCCATACGTCCACAGCCCGGATCCTTACATGCCTGGAGCCGGGACGTGTGTGTGCGACTCGAAGTTCTTGAGTTTGTTCTTGTGTGTGTTTGCTTTAAAACTTGCATAATAAAGACTCCTTAGTCCTCCGAGTGGCAGGGGAGGGAGGGTGAGCGCCGTCAGAGAACAGCTGAGCACAGCGACGGGACGCAGGCCAAAACGTTCCCTGAATTACAACTTGGGGAAAAAAATTCCACTTGTTTACTCCACTGCAGTGAAGCAGATCTGAGCCTGAGAGGAGACCTGCAGTCACATCACAGATTCTATCATCACAGACCAAATGGGGACTGAGTATAAAAGATATAAGACAATTTGTTTGTTATTTCATAGAGAACTGAAAACATCACTGAGTTTTAAATCATTATTTTGTTCAGTTTCCTCTTTGTTCTGGACTAATATAAAAAAATAAGAATCTGCAGATTGATTAATAATAAAAATAAAATAATTTGCTGGCTGAGAGTTATCAACAATCATCATGACCTTACTCTGGGAAATTAAATTCCACTAATGCTTTAGCAGAGTTAAACAGGAAGCTCAATGTGAAACTTACTTATTCAGCTCGTATCTGTTCAAACTGGCACTATTTAAAGTATTTATCCATTAGCACTTCCTGTTTGCAGTGGACTCAATCGTCACTGGATTGTTTTGAAACTGACAGAAATGTAGAACCTGATTATTCTTGTGATTTATGGATAAGATAAGGTTTATTCTTGGAAAGTCTGGGTTTTGTCTGAGTGGATTTTACACTCGTCGTGTCGACCTGAGGTCAAAGTTTCTTCAGACTCTGCAGGTGAATTTGTGAACGTTTCACTCCTTGTGTTCTTGGCTGTTGTCTCGTTGCTCAGCTCGGCTCCGACTCTCCGGAGGAAAACATCCAGTCGGAGCAGTGGGAAGCAAATGAAGCTTTTCCTTCTGGAGCCACAATCAGCAGCTCTCTCCCTGCAGCATAACCCTGTATGGTCATGGGACTGCTTCCACAATGGCTGCCCTCTATTTATCTGTATCTTTATGTGTGTGTGTGTCTGTGTGTGTGTGTGTGTGTGTGTGTGTGTCTGTCTGTGTGTGTGTGTGTGTGTGTGTCTGTCTGTGTGTGTGTGTGTGTGTGTTGTATGCTATGGTCCAGCTCATGAGATGTGGCAGCGGCACCATAAAAGGGCGTCGGAGGAGGTGGAGAGAGTTGCAGAGCAGCATCTTCACCTCTGCAGCATTCCTCTTCATATTGGGGCTTGGGTTTTAAAAAACCATGATGCATTCAAGTGCATCAGGAATATTTGCTTTCAGACTAACCTGCTCACCTGTTTGGGATTGTTTTGTGTATAATTCTTGCCGATTAAAAAATAAGTTGAGCTTTGTCTGTTGATGAAATGATTTTTACAGATTCTTTGTCTTTGCATCAGACAAAGTCACTCAGGTCTGACCTCTCAGCCACTCCTCTGTTTATTCCCTGAAGGTTCCTCACTTATTCAGTTCCTTTGAGCAGATCAGGTAACAGCCTCGATGCAACAGAGTCATTATTCCCCAGTTCCACTGAACACATTCTGGATCTGACCTCTAGTCTGTTTGGTTGAACCTAAACAAACAGCTCTTAACACGCCCGGTGATTTCAGGACGAAACCCTCACATTGCACAAGGCTCTATGTCAACCTGACTTTACGTGCGAGCGCTGACCAGGGATCTGCCGACCTGCCCGGACACGCTGCAGGTCCCGGTCGTCACGGAGACTCCAGACAAACTTTCTGCCTCATCAGCTAAATGTACATGGTGGTCCTGTGAACAAACACATGCTCACAAGGTCGATCGCTGCTGATCGGGACGGACGCTGGAGCTGCTGCTGCAGAGCCCGGCGCTGCAGTCATGGGAGGAGGGAGGGGGGCGGGCGGGGGGGAGGGGGGGATACATTCTCAGGCTGGTGTGTAAAAAAAGATGCTCAGTCATGGTCGTGAAGTTCCTGCTGCACCAGGGTGACGCAGAACAGTCAACATCAGGAGGTGGTGACCGCTCCTCCGGGACTTTACCGAACACGTTTCATTCATCTGATAAACTCGACACTGAGGAGTTCACTTGTTTTCCACTCGTGTTGAGAGTTGTTGTTCGAGATCACATTAAATACACAAATGTAGCCCCTCCCTCTCTAGGCCAGACATATGTAGTTAGGAGGAAAGCTTCTCAATTTGACTGTATCTGGGAGATGTTTCTGGACTTTGTTAAGAACGGTGACATTGAAGAGGCATTGGAAATGTGAAGTGACGAATCTGTTGTGAGGAATGGCGGCTGTGGCTGAGGGGTAGAGCGGTCGCCCTCCAACCTGAAGGTCGGCGGTTCAATCCCCAGTCTGAACCATCTGCATGCCGAAGTGTCCTTGGGCAAGATGCTGAACCCTCAATAGCCCCCCCATAGAATAACAAAGTGCTGCAAGCTTTGAGTGGTCATCATCAGACTAGAAAAACGCTATATAAATACAAATCCATTTACCATTTACTCTGTTCCATGTTTGTGACATGTTTTTTTTAATTTTACTTATATATATATATATATATATATATTTAATTTTTTGTTTCAATTTAGTTTAAACTAAATTAGTATTTTCATTGCCATTTTTTGTCCTTGAATTTATGTTTTAATCATAACTTAGCTATTTTTTTGATATTTGTATTATTTACTGTCATTTTATACTGCCATATGTTCAGTTTGGGGAAGGTTCTTGTATGTATGTTAATTGAGGTAAATGTATAAAACTGTATAAAACCAATAAATATATGTTTTTTAAAAAAAAATACACAAATGTACAGTATTTCACTTCAGCGCTGTGATGCAGCGTGGAATCATGGGAGTTATGAGGTCACGTAGTAAAGCTGTTGCTGGTTCGCAGTGTGTTTGATTAGAGGCGTGTCTCACCGTGTCTCTTCAGCGCCGCCTTGGCGTGCTTCACGGCCTCCCAGGGGCTCGGGATGTCCAGGAACACGGCGTCCGCCACGCCGCTCACTCCGAAGCCGTCCTTGCAGACGTCCTGGTTCCTGACGGTCACCAGGTGATCCACCCGGTGCTCCTTGAACTCCTCGGCCACCTTCTCCGCCCGCTGCTGGTGGAACTCCACCGTGTGCAGGTGACCGGTGGGGGCGATGGTGCGCAGGATGGCGTGGGAGAGGGAGCCGCTGCCCGTACCTGCAACACAAGACGCCACAGAGACGGGAGGATGAGTCACCTGACGCCTGAAGTCTCACGTTGGAAAAGGACTTACTCTGCTTTATGTCAATCAAACGTTATTTGTAGGGACGGGAATCGGCAGGGACCTCCCGATACGATACTATCACGATACTTAGGTGGCGATACGATATGTATTGCGATTTTTGTGGGTATTGCGATTCGATATTACGATTTCCTGGAATTTCTTCTTTTTTTTTTTTTTTTTTAAGTACTGGACCATGGAAAAAAGTTGAATCATACCTTGAAATACAACACAGTCAAATTCACTTAGAGCTTTACAAGTTTTATTTCAAATATTAACATTAACTTAATGACTGCCTGGCAGCCAATAGAGAAAATAAATAAAAATGTTCCCTATTATTGTATAGCCCCTGTCAACTGCACACAAACTGACAGATTAAGAAATGTAAGCCACTTAGGCTTCTTTTAAACAATAAATAAAAGGTAAATTAAATAGAATGAAATAAACAAAAAATAAACAAAAAGTAGGCTATTGTTGTTTGCATGCAGCCGATACAAAGCTAGTGCTTGGGTATGTTTAGATTCTTGTGCAAAAACAAGAGCTGGTCAACATGCTCTGGGGTGATGTTGCTCCCCCAATATACCCCCCCGTATAAACCAATAAATATGTTTTAAAAAAATCGATTTGGGAGGCAGCATGGCGATTTAAAATCGTCATTCACAAGAATCGCGATTTGTAACTGAATCGTTTTTTCCCCCCATCCTTAGTTATTTGTGTCATAGATCTGAACAAAGTGCGACGTCCTCTGTTCTTAACCCTCAACGAAGAAAAATACCAAATAACGAAGCATAGAAAGGACATTAAAAATCTGTGAAGAAATCTGAGATGTGCACAGAAGCATCAGGAACACTAGAAGAAGAACGTGAAGCGTTTAGCACGAAGGTTCCTGGTTCAAATCCCGTGTAGTTTGTATGTTGACCTCCTTCCTCTCACATTCCAAAGCTAATTGGAGACTCTAAAGTGAACATAGGTGTGAATGCGGGTGTGTATGTTGTATGTTGTCTCTGTGACACCCTGGCGACCCGCCCTGCCCCCCCCCCCCGGTCAGCTGGGCCAGGCAGCCGCTCCTCGGCGACCCTCAAGACGATGACAGGACAGGTCACCGAGTCCTGCTCTCACACTGAAGGAACGGCGCTCGCCATCCAACACGAGGAGGAAAGAACCCAACCCCACACGACACGGAGACATTGTTGTGTCTCTGAAATGACGTTTGGATCTTTCCTCTGTCGCGTCACAGTCACAACAAAAGACTCACAGCTGTTACCACGACACACAAACACACACAAACACACACGTCTTCACACTGCTGCTCTCTCTCTCTCCTCCGGATGATAAGTGGATGCTACATTTCTGAGTGGGCCGCGTCGCTGCTGCTGCTCCACACAATGACTGCTAATGTACAGTTTGTGAAAGAGGGATGCGAGTGTGTGTGTGTGTGTGTGTGTGTGTGTGTGTGAGTGTGTGCGTGTGATTTTACAAAGAAATAAGCCCGATCACGTGACCTGCAGTTACGTCTGGGGGAGCGCTGATGCTAGAGGCCGGCACATCCCATCCTCCACCGCTCCCTCCTTCCCTTCACATTACATCACCGCCGCCTTTGTTCACACGGCGACAAAGAGGCCAATGTTCGCCCCCCCCCCACTAGCCGCTTTGCCCCCCCCCCCCCCAGCCCCTCACTGCTGCACGGGGCGCTCAGAGACTGCTAATGGGGAAACGGTGGACTGATTTTGAAGTGAACCCAAAAGGAGAGATGTAAATAAACAGATTTTGAATTGAGGAAGACTTAAAAAACGACTGTCCTCTACAGAGAGAGACAGAGAGAGAGATGGGGGGGGGGAAGGCAGAGAGAGAGTAACTGTGAGGTCGACCTCGTTCGAGAAGGACTCACCACATGTTGAGTTAATGTAAAATTTAAACAAATATTCAATTTGCATTCAAATTAATCAAATTGCTGCAGCTGAGGAGCATCCACCTGCCTCCTGCAGCCATTGGACGGAACCAGCTGTCAATCACACTGTAGCCCCGCCCCCTTGCTAATGGTCTGTTTAACTCTGAATGCAACTTGTGAAATTAACATCGACTGTGGTGAAGAAGACTGGAAACTAGAGATTGAGACATAAACTATTTAAGAAAATGGGGAAATGAAAGTCGCACTTTGCACATCGGCTTCACATTCAGGACCTGGAGTCTTTGTCCATAAAGTCTATAGTTGTCTATTTGTTAACTAATTCATTATAATATTTATTATATTAATCAACCATTAGTCAAAGCACTAAATCAACTTCTGCAGCCTCCAACAACATTTCACGAGAAACAGAACAGGAAGTACATGTTTAACCCAAACAGCTGAATAAGGACGAGTGTGAATTTGATCAAAATGGATCTGGTGTTTTAAAGTGTGTCTGTAACCAGTGGAACTTTATGAGCATCAGTCCAAAGTCCAGAGGAGGCTGATAACACAGGACTGATTCTCCTCCCGTCCGAGCTGCAGCCGGCTGTACTTCAAGTTAAGGATGTGAGCAGGAGACACAGAGTGCTGGTTAGAAGTCAGACAGAAGAAACAGCCAGAAATAGAAGGAGAAAAGCGGAAGTCAGAAGCTGATGTGACACAAAAGGAGAAGGAGACGTGTCGGACGTGTCGGTGTCACGTGGAGGTTTGTGACACCGCTGGAGGAAAAAGGGCATCGGAGTTAAACTGAGAGAAAACCCTGAAGTGGAAAATGATAAAAGTGCAGAGAACAAGCGTTTCCTTCTCTGTACTTTATCATAAAAAGACATGATATTAAAAAACACCCAATCTAGCAATGCACCACAGGTCCCTTCACCTTTAGGCCACAACACAAACACAACTATACGCATTATAGTATATTAATCTTCTTCACATTAACATCTGAAGATAATCGGTCAAATAAAGGCATCAGCAGAACTAGTGAGGCTGAAAAGGATCATATTTTATATTGAGACGTTGGCTCATATCTGATATGAATCCATCCTGCTCCTTGTGTCTCGAGGAGATAACGTTGGTGCTTTGTTGGATCAAGTGAACACTTTGCAGAGGAACTGGTTTTAAGGAAGCGGTGCCACCATCACAGTTTCCTCTTTATTAAGGAATGAGATTTAAAAGGCACATTACTCCAATGAGGATGATTTCATGTTAAGCGAGAGCTTTGCTTTGAAGCTAATGATCCAAACAACTGGTGACTCCTCCCGAGGAATCTAATCTGCTGTGAGAGCAGGGCGGTAAGATGGCGACTGTACGAGAGGTGGGAGACGTGGTGAGGGTGGGGGGGGGAGGGGAGGCGGACTGTTGACCTGAGTCATTTCTGCTTTCTGTTCTCCATCGCTATCACACACATGGTGGAGACGTGAACTAAGGAGTGAGACCAGGACAGAGGTCAGGAAACTGAATTCCCCTGAAGGCAATTTGCAAAGTGAAAGTCAGAGAGTATCTCTCGCTCGCTCTCTCTCTCTCTCTCTCTCTCTCTCTCTCCTCTCGTTGACCCAGTTTCTCTCTGCAGACGTCACAGAAGCTTTCAGCCCTGAAACGTGGTTCTGCCTTGAATAATATCTGGAGACTCGTGATACAGAAACTGATCGTCTATTGAAAATGTTCAAGATTATTATCCTAGTATAAAATCAAGTAGAAATCCAGCAGAATAAAGACACTGAAGAAGATGTCAGGTGACGTAAACGTGATCACATGATCTCTGCAGCAGAGTTAATACATCACTTCCTGTCTCCTCCTGCTGCACCCCCGCTCGCCTGAATAATGCAGAGGATTTGATGCTGTGCAGAAACCCCCCCCCCCCCGCTGCGTCCTGCACGTGTCAAAGTCAAACTCTGGACAAACTCTCCGGATCTTTACCTGGAGGTCAAGTCTGAAAACTGCTCGACTGTATCTGTAAAATGTGAGATTTTCCAGTTAAAACTCTAAATCGTCACCTCTTGACGATGAATCACAAGCTCCTCCTCCTGTAACGAAGGTCACGAACACGAGTTGTGGTGAATATTTGCTCAGCACACCTGCAGTGGACGTGCCTGATGAGAAACCCTGATACGGGAAAGAGTAAAACATGCAGCCGCTCGACCGACCAGAAGGAGCAGGTTTGTGGAACGACCCGGCTCCAAGGTGACTCCTCCTCCGCATGACCGCTGGCGCCTCAGCCGGCTCGCCATGTTGGCAGCGAGCGAGAGAGAGAGAGAGAGAGAGAGAGAGGGGAGCCGACAGAATCCTCTCTAATCTCTGCATGTTCACACAAAACGTCTCCTCCGCTGGTTAGAAACCATCAGGCTGAACATGATGAGTCACCACGGTGTCGTTCTGCGCCGATAATGAAATTTTATTTGATTAAATGAACCAAATCTTTCAAAATCTGCTCAAACCGTTTCTCCTCTGGATCTGGATGTGATGATATCAGCAGAGTTGTGGTTTTTATTCTCGTGCAAACTGATTATTAAAACATACACACAAAGAAAGTAGCAGAGGAATTCGATACCGATGCAGATAGTGCAGCTCTCCTCACGCAGCTGCAGTGGAAGTGCTGACTAATCACATCTGAACTCATTCATCACCCCAGAGACCTCCGCAATCTCAGCTCTCACACACAGACACACACAGACACACACACAGAGACACACACAGACACACACAGGGTTCACCAAGTACAATCAATGACGTGACGTGTGCAGGGCTGCCAGCAGTAAAATATGATGTAGCACTGCACCACACACACACACACACACACACACACTAACGTCCCCTCCCATCCCCCCCGACTCCTGTCCCCTGGACTGGGAGGAATGGGAAAATCAACACACTCCAAGCGATTGCAATTTAACAAATGGAGATGGAAGACGGAGCTGGAGGCAGAGGGAGAACTATCGTCAGAGCTCCTGCCTCCGTTAAGGCCCGACATTCATATTCAATTCAATTCAAACACTCGAGCTTCCCTGGATAATAAAACACAAGCTGAGGCAGAACAACACATCTCGAGCCGCGCCTCAAAACGCACACATCGTAAAAATGAAATGCTGCTGTCGGCTCACGATACAAATCAAACACTGAGTAGCAGACGACAGGATTTCCAGCCGACGCTGCACAGGCGGCTTCTCTAATCACGTAACAATGGAACATGACTGATCCTGAGAGTGAAGCGGTCGGAGCTGCTTCTTCATATCCGTCCTCACAGGAAGTGTTGAGCTGCTCTCGTCCATTTCATACGTGCCGAACCAACACATGTGGGCGTGGAGCGGTTCACGACTCGGCCACACTGTGTGGTTTCTCCACCGTGCCTGAACGCATCCTGTGTCGACAGCGAGAGGAGAGCTGCTACTTTCACTTTGCTTCTAACATCAACATTTAATCAGTCATTGAACATTTATGAGTCACAAGACGGCTTCAGAACCCGGAGACCTTCTTTCTCTCCGTGTTTGGTTTCCGTCCCGGAGCTGAGTTTCCGTGCAGAAGCCGTTAAATGTGAAGGATTCGAATGCAAAATGCTTCTGTTTGTGTTGCTCTGCACAGATAGAGACGTGATGGAATCCCACTGTGAGAGCAGGAGGAATAACAGCATCACGGGTTGTTAGTGGTTCCCCTTGCAGGCTACTAATGGAAGCTCATTAACTATTCAACCAAACGTTCTTGGCAGCTTCTACTTGAGGATTATTCGTGTGTAATGATTTTGGTTCCTTCTCGTATCTGGAGACTGTAAATAAAGATGTGTCACTTCTCGTTCTCATGATTTAACACAAAATAAAAGATATTGAGCTTCTCTAATCCTAAGAAAACTGCACCAAAATAAGTGATTATTATTTCGATTTAATCTTTAATTCTGAACACCTTCTAGGGATGGGCATTCGATTAAATTGTCTTAATCGATCGTCGGGAGAGTTAATGACGAATTTTCGATTGATCATTAATATCTTTATATTAAAATTCACTATTTATAGGCTGTTAAAATGCAGTAGAAATAGAAAAATAAACAGCGTGTTTCCTCATTGAGATCTTTATTACGAGATGAACAACTCAACGTGGTTGTCACGTCCTCACTCCCGGAACCCCTCCACCAGACCCGGCTTTGCTGGCCTCCGCTAGCTCCGGGCGCTAGCTGCGGAGCTCGGCTTCATGTCCGCACGCGGACCCTCGGTCTACGGGGAAGGGAACCCGTACAGACCCGGGTCTGGGTGAGGGGTCCTGGGATTGAGGACGTGACAACAGCCGGACTGAGAGGTCGAGAACCGTCAAATCCATCTAGCTCTCAGCGGCTAGCTGCGGGTCTTTCAGCGGGGCTAAAGAGCATAACTCCGGGATGCTTCCTACAGCTGCTAACGTCGTCACTGTGCTGCGTTCAGGCAACTCGGATATTCCGACTTCCTACTTGAAGAAGAGCAGTGGACTCCTCATGCGCTCATGGAGACGTCTAGCTTGGCAGTGTTGGCAGTAGGGATGTCACGAGAACCGATACCTACGATACCTTTCGATACTAACATAACAAAACGATGCCGATGCCCAAGTTTTTGAAGTACCGTAGGCACCGTCAGCTTCGATGCCAGCAGCTGTTAGCAACTTAGCATTAGCATCGGTGCTGCGCCAGTCGACGTTTACATTCTGAAAACCAAGACGGCAACTGCGGCTGCAGCGTTCGCCCCACCTCGACTTGTTTATTAAAAAGGCACAAAGAGTCGTGTATGGAAGTATTTTGCGCTTGACGCCGGGTTTACACCGGACACGGAAGCAACGCAGGCACATGGTTGTTTACACCGGAAGCTGAAGCGGCGCATGGGAGTGGACGGGAGCCAGCTGTTATTTAAGACTTGGTGCTGCGCTTACGAGTCGCTTTGGCGTCGCTTCAGCGTCCGGTGTAAACCCGGCGTAAGGCAGATGTATCATTTAATGCATAACGTGTCTCACAACAAAGCGTCACTCACATGCGACCGCAACTACCGTATAACCCTCAGTATATGCGCAGCGCAAGCACATTGAATTACCGTATATGACATTAACAACATCCAAATAATGCACTTTTTTTTTACCGTGGTATCGAAATTGGCATCGAGAATCGTGTTATTTTACTGGTATTGGCACCGACTACTGAATTTTTGGTATCGTGACACCCCTAGTTGGCAGTGAACGCAACAGACTTTCGTCGATGACAAAATAATGTCATCAACGAAATTCTTAATGATCAATTAATCGATCGTCGATTAATTATGCCGATCCCTAACACCTTCCCTCAAACCTGCGACATGAGTGTGAATCCGCTCTCACCCGACTCGCAGACGACGGAGCCCGGCTTCAGCTCCAGCATCATGGTGATGGTGGCGATGTCGGTGGTGTAGAGGATCTGTGTGCGGTGCGGCAGGCAGACGGTCCACAGCTCGGGCGTCGGGTGGAGCACCTGCACCCACCCGCCCTTGCTGCAGGTGACCTTTGACCCGTAGCGGTGGCCGATCAGGTCCGTGGAGTGGCGGATGGCTCCGAAGCGGGTCTGCGTCTGGGCGCCTTGCTGCACCTTGACGGGCATCAGCGAGTCGTGGCCCAGGTAGACGATGGCCACGTCTCCGTCCTGGATGAAGTCGTTGTACTCCACAAAGCTCATGGTGAACACTCGCTCTGCAACAGGGTCGACAAAGAGGAAGATTATAAACCAATCACAACATGGAACTATATTTATCAACGTTTAAAATAAGGAAACACAATCTTCTAAAGGGTTTATTTATAAAAAACAATCAAGCAGATACCTTCTTTCTCTCTACATCTCTTCACCTAACTTTATTAATATTTATTTTTAAATGTAAAGATCAACAACTTTTTATTGACATGAGCTTATTTTGCATTTGTTAACTTCCTCATACATTATTTGACTTTATTGCACAGGACACAATCAGATGTAAACTGAATAATGTTCATCATTTGATTCTTAATATACAGAAAATCAGCCGGTTTCGGACATTTACACATTTTGGTTGTTGCAGTAAATCTGAATCTTTCACGTCTCTGTGTCGTCTTACGTTGAATTAATGTTACGTCGTTCATGTGAGTCAAGTCAAATGAAATAGATTTCATGATTCAAATTATATTTGTGTGTAAACTTCTTTCTTCTGTCATGTTCACGGTTTTGTTTTTAATTCTCTTTTTTTCATGATTACCGAGTTTAACGAAGCAAACGCGTAAATTAAAGTGACCTGAAGGTTCTGCATCATTTTCAATCCATCTAATTAAAGTGAACATTAAAGTGAAGTTGTCGGAAAATCAATCAAACAACCACAATGACACTCAAAATGGACACAGACACACAAAGTGAACATCAAGACACATTAAAGAACCACAGAGACAGAAAATATCCACAGAGACAAACGATGAGTAAAAAGAGAAGAAAACGACAATAGAGACATATGAGACGACTGCAAAGACACACAACAACCACAAAGAGACAGAAAGACAATCACTGACCCACAACTACCACAAAGAGACAAAACTACAAACTCACAGACCTAAAATGACTCTTTTAATCTGTGGCTCTGATCATGTTTGGATGGATTATCTCAAATAAGACAAAATTATGAAGACATGAACACACAAACTCACAGACACACAAAGGGATCAGTGAAAAGTAGTAACACAAAAAGTCTGCTGGTCCTTGAAATAGATTTTCAACAACCAGTTGATCTGCAGCTTGTTTAGATTTAATAAGACTTAAAACCAAGTTATGGAGTTTATGGAGTTATTCTAGAGTTTGTTCCAGTTTAACAGTTTAATGGTTGAAGAGTTAACAACATTTTATTGTGTTAGATTTAAACCTTTGACCCAAGAGGAAACTCACCTGGACACAACACCTGAAGTTAGCTTCCCTTTAGCTTTAGCCACAACTGATGCTAACTGGTAGATTCACTACTGCTGGGAGCAGCTAGCTAACAAGCTAATGTTAACATGTTGTGTGAAACTTAATTTAAATTTAACAGACTATTGAACGTCACATGTCACCTCACACACACAAACAGTCATGTGACAGAACGACTGAGAGTCTGTGCTCTTATACTGAAATGGTTCAACATGCTAACTAGCCAACATGCTAACTTTAGGGGGTTTGGTAACATTTAAAATACAGTTAACATGTTTTTAACGTGTTTTATAATCTATATAATACAAAGAGTCATGGCACAGAATGACTGTTGGTTTATGTTCATCTACTAAATAGTTATTATAGCTTTTGTGTCCAACATGCTAACTAGCCAACATGCTAACGTTAGGGGGTTTGGTAACATTTCAAATAGTTAACATGTTTTTAACGTGTTTTATAATCTATATAATACAAAGAGTCATGGCATAGATTGACTGTGGGTTTATGTTCATCTACTAAATAGTTATTAAAGCTTTTGTGTCCAACATGCTAACTAGCCAACATGCTAACGTTAGCTGCAGCTACCGGTTCGAAACCATAGTTTAAAACGCTCACTCACCTTGTCCGGATGTGACGTCTTGTACACCTCGATACGAACAAACACTGAAGTAAGTAAACCACCGTTCCTGCTCTTCGTGTGTCTGTCTGCGTGTGTTTGTGTGTCTGTGTGTGTTCGTGTTAGCAGCACTGTCAGTTTCTCATTCATTCACACGTGGTGTTGTTTTCACAGGAAGTTGAGTGGATCAGACCGGAAGTGATCTATAATCTCTTTCCGCTCCTTCGGTGCATACAAAGAGGAAGTGCAGATGATTTGTAGATCTGCGATTCACTGTGCGATGTAGTTGAAATAGTTCTTAAGTGTAAAAGTGTCAAACTGCAGCGTCAGTGTTTCTGTATCATCAGTAAAGCTTCTTGATTAAATGTAGTTTGATAATCACACATGAAAGTTAAGTTATAGGTTTTACATGTTGTGTAATAATGTACAAAAAACATGATGAGTTACTCACACACATTATTAGGATCATAATCACAGCTGATCAGGGGGAAAAGAAAGTTTAATAAAACACATGGGAGTAAAAATACAGATTAGAAAGGAGAATCTGTCAAAAGGGTCGAATTTTACGATAAAAATTTACCTTAAATATGAAGCTGAAATAAATATAAAACGGAGATTTATTCAAAAATAATAACAATAAATATTCAACATTCAAGAAGATTTGTTGTTGTTCCAAAACATGAGAGGGAAATAAACTTAGTGCTGAGCTAAAGATGAGCAGGAAAGAAATATAAATACTAGAATCGAAATACTCAGCAGAAGCAGCAAATAAATACAATAAAGTACAAAAATTCAAGTATTATTGCAAATGAAAGAAAATAATATTAACAATAACAATATTATTATTATCACTTCAGAAATTATAGGATTGCACGAGAAGAGTAGGTTTAACAAACCTTTACTTCAGTCTACACATTTGAGTCTTGTTCTATATATATATGTATATATATATATATATATATATATATATATATATATATATATATATATATATATATATATATATGCAGCTAAACTCTAATTAATGAATCATCAGAATCTTTTGAACACGTTAAAGGTATTTGATGGGAATATAGGAATATATGTATATGTATGTGTTACCAAGAGCTGAACAAGAAATAAAACCACAACATCAAGGACCAGACAATTTACTAAATTAAAACATTTATATATTTGCAGCTCAACGTATCAATAAATCACTATTTTCTTTTTCAAATTGGAGACAGAAAAGACTTTGACTCTGCTTTGTGTCACTCTCATTAAAGTAGGACAATATGCAGAATATTGGAAACCATGGTGACAACACAGTAAAAGTATAAACTGAAACATGAAAGTATAAACACCACGAGTGTATATATACACCCGGTTTTGTTTTTACAGTGAAATGAATTATAATATGGTTACATGGTTAAAATTCACATATATTAACATATATTTTACAGTGTTCATCTTGATAAGTCATTTAAATGTAAACTCTTAATGAAAACTTTGAATGTTTTTAATTCATACAGTTTTTCCTGCCTTTTTTTGTATATATATATATACATAGATATACATGTATATATATTCCTTTAAACCTGATTACTGTGTTGTTTTGTCTGATAAGAAGTAAGAAACTTACTGCTGAGCTAAAGATAAGCAGCAAAGAAATATAAACATTAGAATATAAAAACTCAGCAGAAGCAGCAATTAAATACAAGAAAGTACAAAAATTCAAGTATTATTGCACACGAAAGAAAATAATATTAACAATAACAATATTATTATTATCACTTCAGAAATAATAGGATTGCACGAGAAGAGTAGATCTAACAAACCCTTACTTCAGTCTACACATTTGGGTCAGAAATATATCTATGTATATATACATAGATATCAGAATCAGAATCAGAATCAGAATTCTTTTTATTGCCACCTACATTTGCATATATTGGAAGTTGTCATGGTGTGGTTGGTGCACTGTACATAAAAACAAAACAACAATATATACAATAAGACAATATATATAGATATATATGTATATTTATTCCTGTAAACCTTATTACTGTGTTGTTTTGTCTGATAATTCCTTAGTAAATCGAGTATTTTGACTGAAATAAACAGAATAAACGACAGAATCACTTCCTGGTTTTTATTTCATCATTCAGCTTCATCTTCTTTGATTTGATTTGATCCGAATCACCTGTGTCCTCCTGCTGCTTCGAGTCAAAATGGCTGAAAAAGGAAACAAATCTTTTGTGCAGAACGCAATGAGTCGCAGTGTGATGGAGCAGCCAATGGAATGAATGGAGCACAAATAGCGACCAATCAGAGTCGAGCTCCGGCGCCTATAAGAGGCTGCGGAGCCGCGGAGACGAGCGCAGAGCTGCGGACCTGAAGCTGAGCAACTGTTACGCGCCTCGGCTGCAGAAACATAGGGATCTTCGTCTCCACCCCTGGTAGCTGTAGCAGTCCACAGATCCGACGACAACAGGTGAGAGCACAGCGGGGGGTGTGCCAGGTGTCCGGGGGGGGGTTCCTGCAGGTGTAAATGATGGGAGAGAAGGGAGGGAGGAGGAGGGGAGGGAGAGAGGGGGGGGGGGTGAGGCCTGAGGGAAATGTCCGCTCCTTCTGCAGGAGCATCGATCAAACACGTCGGTGGGAGATGTTTCTGCAACACGTCACATGCATGTTCCTCTGCAGCGGTGTGCATCGTTGAGATGTTTATATAAAAAATGTCTTTGTTGTCCCCTTTGTTCCTCCTCCATCATCCTCCATCTTTCATCCCTCCATCCTCCTCTTCCTCCTCCTCCTCTTCCTCCTCCTCCAGGGAGCAGCCATGCCTTTCGGTAACACGCACAACGCGCTGAAGATGAACTTCTCCTCGGAGCAGGAGTACCCGGACCTCAGCAAGCACAACAACCACATGGCCAAGATCATCACGCCCGAGATGTACGAGCGTCTGAGGAGCAAGCAGACCCCCAGCGGGTTCACCCTGGATGACGTCATCCAGACTGGGATTGACAACCCAGGTACAAAAAAAAAAAAAAAATCCCCCTCCCAAGAGGCTTTTCGGCAGCAGGAGCCATCTGGTGTGTGTGTGTGTGATGGAGTGTGTGTGTGTGTGTGATGGATTGTGTGTGTGTGTGTGATGGATTGTGTGTGTGTGTGTGATGGATTGTATATGTGTGTGTGTGATGGATTGTGTGTGTGTGTGTGATGGAGTGTGTGTAATGGCAGCTCTGGGCCTATGAGCTGTGACCTTGTTGAAGGATAAAACCTTCGCAGCTCCGAGTCGCCCGGCGTCCGTGTGTGAAAGCATCCGAGCAGCTTTATAAAAAACCACACACACACACTAGCAGATTAGCAGCGTTGTGTAACGTGTGCAGCGGCCGCTAATCCACGGCGGCTCTCGGGCTTTATGGCGTCTTGTTGTGCTGCAGTGGCGAGGATCATGTTTTAACCCTTCAGAGGAGGCGGAGCCGGAGGCCTCAAGGTGACGAGCGGCCTCCGGCTCCATCCGGCTCCTGAAGGGTCTGAGGCTTCATCTGATCCTCCACCTGCAGCTTCACCTTACATGGCGTTGCTCACGAGGCCCAGCCGAGGCCCAGCCAGCCGTCCTTGACCCCGTTGACCTTGTGTGCAGGTCATCCCTTCATCATGACCGTGGGCTGCGTGGCCGGCGACGAGGAGACGTACGAGGTCTTCAAGGAGCTGCTGGACCCCGTGATCGAGGACCGCCACGGAGGATACAAGCCCACCGACAAACACAAGACCGACCTGAACCCAGACAACCTGAAGGTAAGGGAAGGCCGCGGCCGCCAACACAACCCCCCCCCCCGCCACGGCCCGGCGCCGAGCACACGCCTGACGGGTATCTTCTCTTTCAGGGCGGAGACGACCTGGACTCCAACTACGTGCTGAGCTCCCGTGTGAGGACCGGACGCAGCGTGCGTGGCTTCTGCCTGCCGCCGCACTGCAGCCGGGGGGAGCGGCGTGCCGTGGAGACGCTCTCCATCGAAGGTAAAGGTCACGGCGCCTGACCCCTGGGGATTGACAGCTGAGGGCGTTCTGAAACGTAGCTCACGCACACGCCAGGCTCCAGCTGAATCATTCTGTTACGTAAAAAATAAGAATCTGAGCCAGTGATGCACAGGAGGCTCATTCCTGTGGTGGTGGTGGGCTCCCTCTAGTGGCAGCAGGTGGAAGAGCACATTACTGCACTGCACACAAATGTAAATGAGACTCAGAAAAACAGCTGCTGCAGCTAAACTGTAATTAATGAATCATCAGAATCTTTTGAACATGAACACTTTAAAGGTATTCGATGGGGAAATAGGAATATATATATATAATTATAGATGTACGTACGTGTTACCAAGAGCTGAACAAGAAGCAAAACCAAAACATCAAGAATTAGACAATCAACTAAATTCAAACATTTATATATTTGCAGCTCAACTAATCAATAAATCACTTTTCTATTTTCCAAATTAGAGACAGAAAGGACTTTGACTCTGGTTTGTGTCACTCTCATTAAAGTAGGACAATATAAAGGATTATTGGAAACCGTGGTGACAACACAGTAAAAGTATAAACTATGATGACACATGGAAGTATAAACACCACGAGTGTATATATAAAAGTCACAGGTTCGGTTTTTACAGTAAAATTAATTATAATATGGGTCAGGAATGAATTGTAAAATATACTTTTACATTTATTTTACAGTGTACATCTGGAGAAGTCATACAAATGTAAACTCTTCTGAAAACTTTGAATGTTTGATTTATACAGTTTTTTATTGTTTCCCTTTTTTTTTTTCTGCCTTTATTTCATGAAGCCAGTCTTTGTGGTTGATTGTCTGGATCTTCATTTTTAGTTTTTACTTATTCAGCTCTTGATTATTGATATAAAGGTTCACTTTAGTGACATCTAGTGGTGAAGTGTCGTGTTGCAGCTCCAACACCCTTCTCCTTCCAAACATATTCCAAAGTATTTAAATATAATCTATTTAAATATAAATGTCCCATTCTAGGGTAAAGAAAACAATTTAGATAAAACACTAGGATTATTTTATAGTTTCATTTCTGCCAATAGATTCTCTCGCCAAAATAAAAGCATGGTTAGTTGTAACGTGTCCCTCTGGTGTGTGCAGCTCTGGCCTCCCTGAGCGGAGACCTGAACGGGAAGTACTACGCCCTGAAGGACATGACCGACGCCGAGCAGCAGCAGCTCATCGATGACCACTTCCTGTTCGACAAGCCCGTGTCCCCCCTGCTGCTGGCCTCCGGGATGGGCCGTGACTGGCCCGACGCCAGGGGCATCTGGTGAGGACTCGTCTGTCCCTCGGCTCTTTATTAATTAATGTCTGTCTGGAACGAGACTGACTTCCTCCCGTTTGTCTCCAGGCACAACGACAACAAGACCTTCCTGGTGTGGGTGAACGAGGAGGACCACCTGCGTGTGATCTCCATGCAGAAGGGGGGCAACATGAAGGAGGTGTTCAACCGCTTCTGCACCGGACTCACCAAGGTCGGCAGGAAACCTCGGCTCCATCGGCTCCATCAGCGTCTGTGACCTCAGCCGGGTTCTGTCTAACGTCTCCTTCTGTGGTTGTAGATCGAGGGTCTGTTCAAGGACAGCGGCCACGCCTTCATGTGGAACGAGCACCTGGGCTACGTGCTCACCTGCCCGTCCAACCTGGGAACCGGTCTGCGCGCCGGCGTGCACGTGAAGCTGCCCAACATGAGCAAGCACGCCAAGTTCGAGGATGTTCTCAAGAGGCTGAAGCTCCAGAAGCGTGGAACCGGTACGAGAACCTGAACCTTCTCTCTCTGAGCTGGAGGTCAAATCCTCCTGATCCATTCAGTGCTCTGAGTTGATGTTTGTATTCGTCTCTTCCTCAGGTGGCGTGGACACGGCTGCCGTGGGCGGCGTGTTCGACATCTCCAACGCCGACCGGCTGGGCTTCTCCGAGGTGGAGCTGGTGCAGGGAGTGGTGGACGGAGTCAGGCTGCTGGTCGAGATGGAGAAGAAGCTGGAGAAGAATCAGTCCATCGACGACCTGATCCCCGAGCAGAAGTGAATCAGTTCTGACGCCCGACCACCATCACTCCCCTCCTCTTCCTCCTCCTCTTCCTCCATCATCCCTCGCTCCCCTGTCTGAATGAATGTTTGACTCTGTATCACACGGTTGGATTTGTTTGTGTATTTAAAATGAAACGGTTCCTGTTCGGTGAGGATGGATCTGAAAAGAAATAAAACAACTTCTGGTTGAAGTTTGATCCCTGGAGAGTTTCATGTGTTTTCTCAGCAATCACTTCACTGACGTTTCTGCTTGAAAGACGTAAGATGGTTATGTTAAAGTTTTGGGAAGTTAAGAAGGTCTGTGGTAAAGGGAGAAAACACGAAAGGTCCTGAAACCCCTCGTCACTGATGAACCAGTTTATTCTATCGTCCCGGTTCTATTGATAAATTCTTAACTGCTAAGTGTAAATATGAATTCTGCAGTTAAACACTCTTCAGTGAGCTCATATCTGGAACTTCCCGTCATGTTTGGACTATAATGGTCGGGCATAAGAATAAATAAGGGGAAGTCTCTTTTTATCCCCACTTGACATTTATAGAAGTTGAAATGACCAAATACAAAGGAATCAGGCTTTTAAAATTTGTACTAAAGAATAAATTCAAGAAAATTGACATTTCAAAGTAAAATCGGTGTATATAAGAATTTATTTCTTATTGAGTTTAAATATGAATACATTTAAGTAACTTACCACTGTTGGTAGATGAATAGGGTTGCAAAATTCCGGGAATATTCAAAATTGGGAATTAACGGGAATAAACTGGAAATGTTGTGGGTAATTTATACTAACTGTATTTACCTTGTCATATACAGACATAAATATAAACATTTTGTTGTCATAGGCTGATTTGAGCCCTGAGGAAACTTTGGGCACTTGACTATATGCTTCTGCATCGTTGTGTCATTCTTAACATAGGTCTTTGCACAGTATCTGCAGATGTACACAGCCTTTCCTTCTACATTGGATGGGGTGAAATGTCTCCACACTAAATATTGGAGCTAAACTCAGCTTCTATCTTTGACTTTCAGCTGATCACAAATGAAACACTGGTCATGTTTCATGAATTTGAATGTTCAGGCTTCACAGTAAAATGCTGGTTTGTATTTCCTGTTCTAAACACTCAACATGTTTCCAGGTGACAACTGAGCTTTCACTTAGTTTTGGAGCCTGAATAAATTAGTATTTTCATCTGCAATCACTTTCATAGATTTTTGGCACAAGAGACAGAGTGAAAACACGTCAACACAGAGAATATAAATTATATTTTTGTAAGGGTAAAACCTTACACTTTATAAATGTATATAAAATTGGTAAATATGATTTTTTCTACGTTAAACTGTGATCAGAGTTATTTTGTGACTTTATGTTCACGTCTGAGAAACGTGAACCCTAATCCACGGAGTTGAATTCTGTGTCTATATAAAATCTATGACCACAAGAAGTGAGATCACAACAGTCTGGTTTAGAAAAATGCTGAGTGCAGAACTTTGTCGCGTGATTTAGAATATTCTTCTGTATCATGGATTAAAAAACAACTACAAGAGGAAGAATAAACAGTTCCTGATGCATCGAGCACTTGAAGGAACAATGTATTATTTCTTATCAACTCAGAAACAGAAACAAACGTCCTGTTCAGTCTGAAGCTGCAGTTTGAAACTAGAGCCACAGGAAACATGGCTAAAGATTAGGTTGAATCTATATCACATATTCTATATTCGTCTTATTTGTGTTGTTTAAAAATGGCAAATGTTGTCTTTTACTAAATATTGAACTGACCACGATGTGATAGAAAACTAGTTTTTCTGGAAAAATGTAAAATTTTATAGTGAAATCTAGATAAAGAAAATAATCTGTTGCCGGAAAAGACTAGTTTCTCTAATGAGAATAAGAGCAACACAATAACTGATTTGATTTGCTGGTTCTTCACAGCGACTTGTGGGAAATAAAATTGGGTAAAGCTGTTAAACTGATTGACAGCTGATTAAATTAGTATTTTCATCTGCAATCACTTTCATAGATTTTTGGCACGAGAGACACAGAGTGAAAACACATCAACACAGAGAATATATATAATATTTTTAATAATGAACAGGCCTATACTCATCAAAGGCTTATAACTTTAATCTGTCATTATTTTTATTTACATGAAACAACTAAACGTTCAGTTTGTCACTTTTCCTTTAAACATCGAACACATTTAAATATCAGAATCAAGCTTCATCTGAACTGCGTCCGGGACACAAGAGATCGTGAGACGTGTAAGTGGACAGACACTTTAATTGAGACATGAGTGAACCTTAACCATGTGGGCGTTTACACAGACTCCTCCCCCCCACCCCCCCAACCCATCTCTTCCTCCCACGAGATACAAAAGAAAGAAAACGAACGGGAACAGAATGAGTGTTGCAGTGAAGCCGTCTCGAGAAAGTAAAGATACATTATTTACACTGAAAACAAAATGCTACGTAAATTTTTTTATCTTTTTCCGGGAGAGAGAGAGAGAGAGAGAGAGAGAAAAAAAAAAAAAAAAGATTAAATAAATAAGACTAGAAATGCTTTTTTTGTCCACGTTCACAGCATGACAAATCATATTCAACTCGTTAATGTCGACCCCGTGTGGCCACAACAGACGCAGATATTAGTAGGTAATTCAGTGATTATTGCCAAAAGCCTTAAACTATACATTATCATATTCAATACATACTCTGTATTTTGTTTTTAAAAAAGGAGACATTTGGAAACTGCTACTTGGATGATTGTACAGCTTAAATACTTCTAGATATATATATGTATACTTTTAAACCCTTTTGTTCATAGCTTTAACTCGTTGGCAACTTTGGAAGCAATGTTTTTGAAAGCGATGGATGATCCGGAAATCCGCTTGAACCGGACGCCGTTGAGGGAGAGGCGCGGCAGCTTGCAGACCTCCATCTCCCACTGCACCAGGTTCTCGGCGCGCCCGTCCCCGTGGACGCACAGGAGCAGGAAACTCTCCTGCTGCTCGAAGTCGCAGTTGTTGGCGTCGAGCACCTTGCGAATCTCCCGCATGATGTCGCAAGGCTCCATGGAGCTGGTGGTCCTCATACTCCAAGTGAATCGGAGGGAGCGAGGTTTACTGTCTTTATTTTCCCCTTTTTGATCCCCAGGTACATGGCGACTGTCGGGAGGAGAGACCGGAGAGAGAGAGAGAGAGAGAGAGAGGGAGAGAGAGAGAGAGGGTGTTCAGGTCGTTAAAACAGGGTGTGGAGGATGAATGGCAGGTTTGGGTGGGGTGGTGGGGGGGGAGAGGAGGAGCATTCTGCAGGCTGACAGGAGCAGGAACACATAGACATATATAAGGCTAGATGCCTCGGCCAATGGAGTTCGAACGTCACCACATGGCGGCCATCTTGCTGCAGGCGGCTCGCTCACCCATAACATTGTGTTGTAGTGGTGCGTGTACTTTTTAAAATAACCATAACTTGCTCAATTTTCAACCGATTTTTAAACTGTTTGGTTTGTTATAAACGTCAGAGATGTAGTTATGACACTGCATACATTATTAAATTGTTTAGAAAAATAACATAATTATTAGGGCTGGGCAAGTGATGAGTTAACTCGATTGTTTATCCGCCAATTATTTTCTTTTTTCCTGTTCTGCAGCAGTCAGCAACAGACTTTCACAAAATAAAAGCCTGACTTTCACAATAAAACAATAAATAATCAAACCTGAGTGAATGCGAGATAAAATAATTAATCGAGTTAACTCATCACTCGAGTCCAACTCCATTGAAACGAGTTAACTTGCCCAGCCCTAATAATTATTCATAAGTATGCAGTGTCATATCTACATCTCTGACGTTTATAACAAACCAAACAGTTTAAAAATCAGTTGAAAATTGAGCAAGTTATGGTTATTTTAAAAAGTACGCACCACTACAACACAATGTTATGGGTGAGCGAGTCGCCTGCAGCAAGATGGCCGCCATGTGGTGACGTTCGTAGTCATCTAGTGTTTATATCTATGCAGGAACATGCCATGCTAACAGAGCAGCTCTCGGGAACAGGTCCATGCAAATCATTTCAGAATCAGACGCCAGGCAAAGACAGAAGCTCAAAGCAAAACACAACTTCCAAATCATCAAACAGCGCAGGAGGAGCAAAGCAGGTGGAGGAGGGGTTTCCTATGCAAAGGGGGAGGAGGCAGGGGGAGATGGAGGTGGGGGGGTCACAACTGCAGAAGAGGACAAACTGAAGCCTTAAAGGTGGACGGACATGTCGGGGGGGGGGGGGGGTAACCTCACCTTGAGCCCTCAAGTCTCCCGTTTCTCTCAAACTCGGTTGAGACTCTGAGGTGCATGAGAAGATCAGACCAGGAGAAAAAAGAAGAACAACAAAAAAAAAGAGGTGGATTGTGAACGACAAATCATTTCAGATCAACT
The DNA here is from genome assembly GCF_963576545.1 of Limanda limanda. Classification (NCBI taxonomy): domain Eukaryota; kingdom Metazoa; phylum Chordata; class Actinopteri; order Pleuronectiformes; family Pleuronectidae; genus Limanda; species Limanda limanda. The sequence goes on along the minus strand of NC_083647.1, from coordinate 25,645,539 downwards.
TCAACTGAATATTTATTTAAAAAAAAGAGAGAGAGAATATGTGGCGTGTGGTGAGGAGGAGAGTTGAGACGACGACGACGACGACGAGGAGGAGGAGGAGCCACCACCGCAGAACAAAACCAAACAGGAGCAGAGAACACACACACATGGAAGGTTTCACTTCCATTGAGGTCGGTGAGGAAGTCATGAGACAGAGAAATAAGCAGTGACAGTGAAGTGAACCCGGAGTGAAACCACAGCCGCAGACGAGAGGAGGAACAGAGCTGCACAAACACAACAGGAGCTGCTTCACCGGACCGAGGTTCCAATTTAAAACCTCCCGAGATTCACCTGGTTAGTCCCAAAAGGTGAAATGGGTCAAATTAAAGTTATATTTTATATCACAATACGGGAAATGTAAGTAAAATCATTCAAAATCATTCACGACTTTGGAAACTGGATTTTGACGACAAATCTTAAAAAACGAAATCCGTCCACGAGAGGAAGTAAAAAGCTCCGATAATAAAATAAATACGTCTGAGGGGAAAAACTATATGTCCAAAAAACCAACTTAGATTTGATAAATGTAGATAAATTTGGTATATATGATAAATATGAATTATATAAAGTGATGAACACAATACGATTATATAATAGTAAGTTTATCTCATGTCTATAATATGAAATTATCACCAGGTGACATTTTAAAGCTTTATAACCAGACGCCTGATTTAATCTTCGTTAAACTGTGATCAGAGTTATTTTGTGACTTTATGTTCACGTCTGATTGTAAATGTTTCTCATGCGTTTAATTCAACACGTGAACAGAAAGTCAACTTGAATTCTGTGTCTCTATAAAATCTACGACCACAGGAAGTGAGATCACAACAGTCTGGTTTGGATAAATGCTGAGTGCAGAACTTTGTCGCGTGATTAAGAATATTCTTCTGTATCATGGATCATTTATAGAATCTGTAATAAGTAATAAATAATAACCAGAAGAAATTCAACGTTTCCTCATTTAAAAACAACTACTAGAGGAACAAGAGGAACAATAAACAGTTCCTGATCCATCGAGCACTTGAAGGAACAATGTATTATTTCTTATCGGCTCAGAGACAGAAACAAACGTCCTGTTCTGTCTGAAGCTGCAGTTTCACTGATGAAACTAGAGCCACAGGAAACATGAAGATAAAGATTAGGTTGAATCTATATCACATATTCTATATTCGTCTTATCTGTGTAGGAAGTCTTTAATTAAATATAGAACTGACTTGTACATTGATGTGATAGAAAACTTATTTTTCTGGTAAAATGTAGATTTTTATAGTGAAATCTAGATAAAGAAAATAATCTGTTGCCGGAAAAGACTAATTTCTCAAAATCGAGTAAGAGCAGCAACTGATTTGATTTGAGAGATCATTTGCTGGTTCTTCACAGCGACTTGTGGGAAATTAAATTGGGTAAAGCTGTTAAAGTGATTGGCAGCTCATCACCGAGTCTTAAATCAGCCGCTGAATAGAAGTACACACCCTAACCCGAGTAACTTAACTTCAAGGAAAGTAAGAAATAAGTTCTTCGCTCCTCTGACGAGACGGAAAACAGAAAAACAGGACGGGTGGAGGAGGAAGTGGAGGAGGAAGAGACTCCGAGCTCCCGACAGCTCGAGTGACTCGACAGACAAGAGTGAACAGACAGGACTGACAGCAGATCCTGGGTCAGAGAGGCTGTGACAAATCACAAGGCCGAGGAGGAAGAGGAGGAGGAGGAGGAGGTGAGGGAGGAAGGGTGACAGGGGAGAGGGGGGGGGGGGTGAGTCCCTCCACGCAACCGACACTTTCATCTCAGGAGAAGTTGAGGGATTGAAACAGCCCCTTACTCTAGATCTTCATCTTCCTACAACTCTCTATATCTTCCGCTCCTGAATCTGAAAGAAAAAACGTGAATCTGAGGAGACGGCAAATTTCTCAATGGACACATGACAAGAAAAAGAAAAAGAAGGTAAAGAAAGAGAGGAAGAGGGAAAGAATATCTAAATGTATGACATGACCACAGGCGAAAAATCAAAGGAAGGAAGGAAAGACCATGGAAGGATGACAAGAAGGAAGGAAGGAAGGAAGGACAGGCTGATCAGAGACCGGAGGACAGACTTACTAAGGGTCTTTCCTCCCTGGGTAGAGGGGGGGGCCGGCCCTGTTTTGGCCATCTGCCGTTTGGCCGGGTCAATACTGACCCTAGTCAGAGAGGAAGAGCAGCAAGAGGTCAAGGTTAAAGGACACAGGAAGGTTAGGAAGACAAGAACACACAAACTGTGAGGAGAGGAGGAGTGGAGGAGTGGAGGAGGAGGAGGAGGAGGAGGAGGAGGAGGAGGAGGAGGAGGAGGAGGAGGAGGAGGAGGAGGAGGAGGAGGAGGAGGAGGAGGAGGAGGAGGAGGAGGTGACTGGACCTACAACGTCCTGAAGAGGAGGAAATGATTTCAACTCTTTGGTCCCAAAACGTGATGAGAAGCTTTTCAACAGAAACGCACGAAGGCTCGAAACTGACAAAATGTAAACATGTTATCAACCAAGTCACAAATCAATGTGAACACAATAAACAATATTCTGTTAAATAACTGAAGAGGAGGGTAAAGATAAATATGAAGTTTCATGGTTAAATATTGACCTGAGGATGTGCTAGATAAAAAAAGGGAGTCGATTACAATTAATCCTGAAGAAAACGATTTATCAATTATCAAAATAGCTGCTTATTTTTTTCCAGTTCATTTATGAATTTGATCAGTGCATAAAATCAATTAAACTTTTACTATGTAACCTTTCATGCATTTATTATATTTCTGCAAAATAAATATTTGTGGGAATATGGGCGATTGTTCAAACAAAATCTGAAGATGTCCCTTTGTTCTGTAAACTATTTATGAAATATTCAGAACATTTTATGACAAAATAACCTGAGCAGTCAGAGGAGCTTGTTTAATAAAACAGTCAAAAATAAGAAATAGAGAAAATTAACTTTTAAATGATGTTAAATATAACGCTTCATTAACCAACTGACTGAAGATTAAAGTAAAACCATAAAGCTTCAATATTCTGTTAAATAACTGAAGGGGAGGGTAAAGATAAATATGAAGTTTTATGGTTAGTTGAATATTGATCTGAGGATGATGCCAGATAAAACAAGGTAAGGGAGTCGATTACAATTAATCCTGAAGGAAATGATAAATCAATTATTAAAATAGCTTCATAAAATCAATTAAACTTTTTCTATTTAACCTTTCATGCGTAACCCTAACCCTTTTATTTTTAGTAAACTGAATATTTATGGGAATTGGACGATTGCTCAAACTACTTCTGAAGACGTCACTTTGGGCTCTAAAATGTATTTATGAATAATAATCAAGTAAAAAATATTCTGATAAATCAACAGTTAAAATAACCTGAGCAGCATTTAAAGAAACATGTAGTTTATAAGTAAGGGGATCTATTTTAATAAAACAGTAAAATAATAGAGAAAAATTTACTTTTAATTTGTGCTAAATAAAAAAAACATAACCATAAAGCTTCATATTTCTGTTCTATCTATTACAATCACATGATTGTTTATTGACTCAATTGAATTCTTGACTTGAGTGAAAACATTTTCCCCGACAGTCTGTCAGTTCTCTTTAAAAACGAAGAACAAGCAGGAAACCAAAGTGAGGTGATAAAGAATGAGAGGATGAGAGGATGGTGATGACCGGTGACACCAGAGCTGATAAAGACACATGGGTTTTACAAATCAACCACTAGGGGGCGCTGCTGAGCCTGGAGCCGGCTCCTCCACTGCTCCGAGGCCACGGTTTGATCACATCCCTCTGATCAACAGATCTGTGTTCAGGGATCGATTCAGCTCGTACACTTGTATCTCAGTGACTTGGTTTCACATCATGAACCAGAGGAGTTGATCTGAAACCGACTGCGTCACAAAACCACAAGAAACCACAAGATCTAAAGAGATGTCTCAAAGGAAGGAGGAGCTCAGGTCGACCGGGGACTGACTTTTAAATGACGTTACTGGCCCAAATATAAGACGATTTTAATACGAACCCTTATACTAGTAATGTTCCTTATTATTCATGTTAAATACATTTAATATAAAGAAACCGGACTCAACCGATGGAGTCGAGATGAAGTGAAGCTGCGACGCTTCTCTACTTGGATACGAGTTAAACTGAAGTTCAACATTAATGATAAATCGAATCCTCAAAACAAAAAAATAAAAAAACATCCAAGAGGCTTCAAACTTCCCAAACCACAACGAGAACTAAACGTGACAAACGCATCGAGCGTTCGATTCTGATATGAAACTTAAATGACTAAAGGTGTTAAATAAACGCACAATAAAGCAAAACTAAACATTTAATATTAACTAACTTCTACACAAACACAACAAACTGTATTTTTTAAATGTCTCTTCATGGCCGGAACCTTTTACTTTGCTCCTGATTCCACGGCCGTGAGAAAACACTTTATGGAATAATCTGCTTCCTGGTGAATAATGAAGCAAGATAAGGTTTAAAGCTCCGCCCACATCGTGCAGTTTGATCAGGAGAGAGAGAGTTCGGGGGTGTCACTGCGGTGAGACCACGAGCCAGGCTGGCGATGGCGGCCGTGCAGAGCGACGCCATGCATGCACGGGCGGATTGATTAGTGGCAGAAGCTGCTGCTGGTTGATGGAGGAGGCGGAGTCCCAGTCAGCCTGCGTCCATCACACCAGCCACAGTGGGAACGTTTACACACACACACACACACACACACACACACACACACACACACACACACACACACACACACACACACACACACACACACACACACACACACACACACACACACACACACACACACACACACACACACACACACACACACACACACACACACACACACACACACACACACACACACACACACACACACACACACACACAAGCTGCAACCGGATTAATGCACAACGCTGACACCTCCCACTCTCCTTATATGGAGATAATAAACATTTCCATCGGCTCAGATTTCTTATTGTTTTGAGTTAGATCTGAAAGGAAAAGTTTGATTTGCTTCTGATGCTGAAAAGATCAAGTCTGTGCAGTAAATACAAATCTGCAGCTTAGCTTAGCACAAAGACTAGAAACGGAGGGGAGAGTTAGCCTAGCCCTGTCCAAACAGTAAGAATTCACCTTACTAGAAGCTTAAAGTGCCTGATATCCATATTGTACCATATCCAGGACATTTGATTTTAATTAACACTTAACAAGAGGAAGTGGAAGCAGGTCTTTCATCTTTATTTAAAGTCTACATGTCAGATTAAATCTAAAAAAAATCATTAATGCAAAAACAGCTATTTTACTGAAGATTATGACTATTTTCTGTTCTCCCAGACAAACACCAGAGATGTAGAAATATGAATATTCCTGATAAACAAGTTGAGATGTTCACAGTTTGCTGTTGGTACATTTCTTTACTTCCAGACAGAGCCAGGCTGCTTCTCCACTTCTCAAGGTTTTGTATTTAGCTTCATATTTACTGCAAACACCTGATCAGCATCAATCTTTTAATCCAGGAATCCAAAGTAAAGAATTTGCCCCGGATGTCAAACTGATCCTTTTCAGAATAAAACTCACCCTGTGATCAGATTAGATGAAAAATTTGTAATTCATGGGTAAGAAAAACCGTGTCAGAAATCCGGTGCCATTAATCTGATGCTGAACGTGTGTGAGTAAACGCACCCAGAGAGTTTGTGTCTCCAGCTCAGCATTGTGTTAGTTCAGCCCCACACGTGTGTTTGAGTTTCACAGGAAGTCGTTTGTTTTTTTCGTTATTGTTTTGGCACAGAGGAACAGGAGTCCTACCTTTTGGTAAACCTGAATGACATGTTTCTACAACAGAACCAGACAAAGACACAGTGAGAATGGAGAAGGAGACGTGAGAGGAGGGAGGGAGGGGAGGGGGGAGGGAGGGAGGGGAGGCATGAGGAATCTGAATGAGTGAACAAAAATGGGCTGATTGGAATCATCAACAGTGAGAAGGAAGATTGACTTTGGGTTTGTTTTTCCATCAATTCCTCATTTTAGGTCAGTCATTGCAGGAGGGGCGTCTCTGGCCTGGCTGCCGCTCGAGAGGCTTTTAAATATATGTTTATTCTAATGTTTAAATCTTTTCTAATACATAAAGTAACTGAACAAATCCAGCATAGATACCAACTCTGGAATCAGAGGGAAACTGAACCTCTGATGCTTTGGTTTATTTGGTCTGAACCCAAAAGAAAACGGATGCTTTTCAGATCTGATTCATGTTCACAAGGTTTCATTTAACAACAGGAGGAGTAAATTCAAAAGTTTAACACAACCACGAGCACAACATGGATGTGAGAGGTGAATCACCAGCGACTCAACCTACAGAGTTGATCTACTTTCTCACGAAGAGCTCAAAATAAAACGAATTCTCACGAGTTATCATCGACGAACCATATATATCGGATTGTGCGGTTTCTACGTTTCACACTCGACACGCCTCGGACTCGGTTCCCAGCAGATCTCAACATCCGCCTCAAACGTCTCACACAGGCACGTTGGTGGAAAACAAGAGTACACAACGGAAACACAATCACAAGCTGTCAACGACTCTGCTCCTGTTGTGGTTGTGTTTCCGTCGTGTCGTACAGAAGTCTGGTCGTGTGGTCGCATTTTGAAACTCACTCCTCTTTCCAACACTGGTTTGTTTGTATGTGATCAAACAGCGTGAACCTGAACATCACTTTCTGGGATTTAGACCAAAGAAATCAAACTTCTTATGACTCTGAGTGATACCAGAGGTTGTGGGTTCAGTTCTCTGAGGCCGGGCAGCCAGGCAGCGACAGACCAACAACTCAGACTGAAGAGTAAATCACAAGGTACAGGACAGTGAAGTTTCCCCAGAGCACGTCATGAATCGTCCTGACTGCACAAGGCAAAGAGTTGATTGGTTTTTAAAGTGGAACAGACAGAGTCACGGGAGATCAAACTGAGCAGAGCAGGAGTCAATCTGCTTCCTGCTTCAGTCCCGACGACCATCTCCACATTTAACATCGTTTAAAAAGTGCACGAAAAATGATTTTTAAGAATAATTTTAAGTTTAAAACTGAACAGACAAAGAGCTAAAGCCCAAACTGGGGGGGGGGTGTTTCCTGCGGTGAGGTGTTCCGCTCGCTTACCTGCGGGTGAGTTTGGAGGTGAGCTTGGAGAAGAGGTTGCTGGTTCCACGGCTGCGGGTCTGGGAGAGGGGCGTGGCGTCGTGGGAGAGGGTGGGCGAGGCCGGCGGCCCGTTGTACGTGGCCGTGCGGCGGTCTCTCAGCTGGCCGCCGTGGAAGGTGCTGCGGCTGGCGGTGCCGCGGGGGAAGCGGAGGCGGTCGGGCGTGGTGGCGTTGGTGATGCTGTGGGTCGACGCCACCGGGTTCCTCTGGCCGCCGGGCGACACGGCCACGCTGCTACAGGGGGAGGGAGGAGGAAGAGGAGGAGTTTAGACTCGGACGGGACGGTTCTTCCACTGCAGGCGTGCACTTCAATGTGTCTGAGCTTAGTTAATTACATTTGTCTGCATCATCTTTTATTCATAAATAAATGAAGGCGTCTAATTCTGTTGGTGCAGGAACACAAGTATCGTGCTGCAATGGAAATAAATAACCCGGCAAGTCATGGGATATTCTAATATCGACCATGAGTTAAAGATAAATGAATCATGTTAGATGTAAACAGGGCAGGAAATTAAATCATATTTAAAGCTGATGGATTGAGACAACTTGTTGAAACCTTCAGATTTCAGTTTTTTTAATATTTTAAGATTAAACATAAAGCGGTATCAGTCTTGTGAACTTTTGTCTTAAACCGCTGCTTTTCCACAATAGTTCTCTCACTCACACTTATTCTACAATGTTTCTGAGCTTAGAGAAGTTAATTACATTTGTCTGCATCATCTTTTATTCATAAATAAATGAAGGCGTCTAATTCTGTTGGTGCAGGAACACAAGGATCCTGCTGCAATGGAAATAAATAACCCTGCAAGTCATGGGATATTCTAATATCGACCATGAGTAAACAGGGCAGGAAATTAAATCATATTTTAAACTTTCAGCAGCTGATGGATTGAGACAACCTTCAGATTTCAGAGCCTGAAAAATAAGTCAGTTTACGTTTTTAATATTTTACGAAATAATCAAAACGTTTCAGTCTTGTGACCTTTTGTCTTAAAACACTTTTCCACAACAGTGCTCTCCCTCACACTTATTGTCTTTTATTTTTCACCTAACTTGTTTTAGGAAGTCAAACAACACTTGATTTTAATTTAAAACTTCAATAAAGACGATAAGAAATGTCTGCCTATCATCCTGTTGTAGATTCTAGCGCCACCTGGTGTTGAATCTGTGTGAACAAAGCTTTTAGATCAGGTCTGAATTGACCTCCATCTGCTGCTGCTGAACCCAGAAGGTTCTGGGCCTTTGTAGTGGAGCAGGAAGTTAGACCGAATGTGAGAGAGGATCTGCATCAATTCACCAGCCGGACATGATGCTGTTAATTTCTCGCCCTGGACATCGAGCTCTTCAGAATGATAAGAGTGACTTTGTGTCCCTGATCCCGGTCTGAGACGGGGACAGCAGGAGGAGCAGGAGGAGCAGGAGGAGCTCGGTCGTCGGGCTCGCAGACCAACAGGTGAGGGATCCGGGGTCGGAGAAGATCAGGGGTCAAAGTTCACGGCAGAGGATGGAGGAGAGATCGGGAGCAGAGCGGTGACAGCTGGTTATTGTGAATGTCTGCAGGTCCGTGGCTTCATGGCGGGCAGAGGGATGACGGAAAAATATCATCACACACAAACGCCGAGGTCAGCGTGAGGTCAGCGTGTGGATAGATATTTTTCTAATATTGTGCTTCCACTCGTCAGAGTCTGAAACAAACCGGAGGTAAAACTTCGATCTATAACGATCTGAATGGGAATCTAAATATTAAGGAACTTCGTTGTTGTTCTATTTTTCTCTTGAGCTGTATATATATATATTCAAGATTCAAGATTTTATTCTCATATGAACAGAGATAACATGAAGTAGTCACTGTCAATGAAATGCTTGAGTCACACACTCTCTTCAAGCAATGCTCAGTCATTTCAACCCCAAAAAATAAAATAAAATAGAAATAGTATAAAATAGAATAAAAAACAATAAAATAGAATAACAATGAAATAGAATATCAAAAATTTAAAATAGAAAATAAAATATATACATCAAAATATATATATATCTTTACAGATGTTTTTTCTTTACAGATATTTTTAGATATATACATTTTTATTTTCTATTTTAAATTTTTTTAGATTCTATTTTATACTATTTCTATTTTATATTTTTGGTTGTAATTATTGAGCATTGCTAGAAGAGAGCCTGTGACTCAAGCTTTTCATTGCCAGCGACTGCTTTATGTTATTGTTGTGCATTTGATAATAAATTTCTTAAATCTTGAATCCCTAATAAGAGTAATTTACAACGTGATTCTTGTGTTACTGTTTAAAATGTGAAGCTCAGTGTTAACTTAATGTCCTTTTCACTTTATTCCACTCGTCACATATCTACAGTTAACTCAAAGTTTTAGAGTTCTATCGCTCGTCTCTGATCATCACGCGTTTCAGACCCTGACCAGAGGAACCAGCTCGCTGCAGGAGGCGTGTCCATGGTTTAGTCGTGGCGTTAGAGAGAGTGAAGCTGGCGTGATGTGTGGGTTAGCGAGGGGGCCGGACAAGGGGCTGAGACATGAGAGGAGACAGACAGGGGGGGGGCAGCGGAGGCCCTGCCGTCTTACTTGGGCGTGGAGTAGTCCAGATCGTAGAAGGAGTGGGGCAGCGTGGCCCAGCCGGCCTGGCAAGCGTACGAGGGGCCGACGGTTTGATACCTCAGCACCGAACTGGACGAGGCGCCGAACGCAGCAGCCGCAAAGGCATTGGAGGAGGAGGAGGCGGGGCTAGTGGCACAAGCCATCTCAGTCATGCTGGTCATGCCACAGTTGGAAAAAGAAAAAAACCCCAAAACCCAAAACCAAACCACAAACACACAGGCAGAAATGAAAAGTAAGAAAGAAAATTGGAAAGTAAATTAAGATAGAATGGAAATAAAGAAATAAACTAAGAGGGTGAAACAAATGAAATCTTTTTCCAGGGATCCTGTCTGAGATTATCTTTTAACAATACGTGAGAAAGTGTTAAAGCCTTAAGAGTTGAACAAGTTGGAGTTTGGACGACTGACGCTGGGATTTGTATTGAGACGACGAATATTCACATTTACAAGTCTTGACTTTGACCACATTCATGTTCAAGGTGAGGATTCGTCTCCGTGTTGGGATTCAAACTCTAACACTGACCTCAGAGAACATTGAGGATTGGTGAAAATAGATAAAAGAGACAAACCGGCTTCCATAGAAGGAACCGGAGAAACTGTACTGAGATAAAAGTGTCAGCGTCTGAAATCTATTTGTTTTAACACCGACTCTCTGCTGTTGTGATGGATCCGTGGTGACGGCAGGAAGCGGCGTCCTCTCACCTGTTCTCTTTCCCGTTGGGGATGACGGACAGACGGTCCGTGTTGTTCCGGTCGCTGCAGACGTACGTGTTCCTCCGGGTCATCCCAGCCGACGCAGGGTTAGTCTGCAGGAGAGAAGCAAAGGAAAGTAAAACATGAAGATCTGATAAGAACTGAAATGGAAAGTAATGTGTTTTTTTTTTTTGTTTTTTTTTTGTGATCAAATTTTCATTGGATTTGAAGAACAACAATCATCATTCACCAGCGCATAAATAAAGTAATTACCGTATACAAACATAAGTATACCCATGTACTCACACACACACAGATACACACATACACGCTGGCTAATAATAAAATGAAGACATAAAAATAAAATAGAACGATATCTGAAGATAAATATATAGGAAGGGTTAAGTGCAATACATATGTCATAGAAGCAAAAAGGAAAAAGGTGCCATTGAAGTGTAACCTAGTTAGATCTATTCAATACAATTTACAGTACACAGTAAAACATAAACAGGCAATATAAACCAAAGAAAAGAAAAGAAAGCAGTTATGTGGTTAAAAAAACATTATTATCAGATATCAGTGAATCTCCATCAGGAACCATAACAACATGACTAAAGTAATTAAAGATGTCCTCACCCCCTCCTCCCAAAACATGAAGATCTGGTAGAAGAATATTCTTTATAATTCACTTGTTCTCTGAAGCTGTGGCTCTTTAATTATTTAAATGTGTAGTATTCTCTTACATGGTTTGCAATTTTTGCGTCTATGGAATTGGATATCTCAGTGTTTTATATCATGACAAAGGTAAAATTGCATAACCACTAAGTTAACTTTTGATATCTGTAATATAAAATTGTATGACCATTATTTTAATGTATTTTAACTTTTGATATTTGTAATTTAACGTGTGTTTTAAATGTTTGATATCTGTATGTATGTCTTAAATGTGCACCCCACTAAAAGTAGGGAATGGGGATCCTTCTAAATACTCTACTATACATCATATATTATATCATACTCTCTGTATATTCTTTGTATATACAAGTCTATATACACATATTTATACATGTGTACATGTTATAATTATAATTATTATTATTATATTACTATTATTATTATGTATACTGTTGCTGCCATTATTACTATATACTGCTATTATATTGGTATAATTAATATCATATATAAATATACATTATGTTATATTATATACTATATATACTGTACTATTCTTATATTCTGTCTAACAATAACATTACCATCATATCATCAGTACTATTACCATCATCTTGCCACTGCACCTTATCTACCTATTTATCTTGTGCTTCTGTTTTTTAATCTTGCTACCTCAATATTTTTTATTTTATTCTATTGTATTGTATTTTATTGTATTCAAATATACCGGCTGCTATGACGACTTAATTTCCCTTCGGGGATGAATAAAGTAATCTATCTATCTATCTATCTATCTATCTATCTATCTATCTATCTATCTATCTATCTATCTATCTATCTATCTATCTATCTATCTATCTATCCATCCATCCATCCATCCATCTATCTATATATCTATCTATCTATCTATCTATCTAAACAAAAATAAATAAACAAATATTTGTTTTATGGACGTTGATCCGTCTTGTTTCTGATTTGCAGAGACTCTCTTGTTATAAGTTCAGTTAACGACAGCAGAAGGTTTCCACTGATCTCTCTCTCAAAGTGTGTGCCTGGTGCCGTGACTCACACTCGGGCCGGTGGTGGTGGTGGCGCCTTTCCTGCGGTCCGGGATGTCGGCCTTGTTGGGGTTGTTGGCGTTGCCGAGCAGCGGGCTGGCGGGGGGGGCGCCGCGGCCCCCCGGCGTGCTGGGCTTACGCAGCTGGACGCCTCCTTCCTCCTTCACGCTGTTCTCGGCCGTGGTGGTTTGACTCCTCTTGGGATGAGCCGTCCCCGGAGGATTGTTCTGACCGACTGACACGAGAGACAAAGGAAACAGAGACGTGTGACTTAAAGATTCTGTTTTTACCCAAATCAAATACTGAACAGGCTGTTTTTTATATTAGTGCTTTTATCTAAAAATGAGACGACCTACATTTGGATTAAGAATAATTCTGATGCTGATTTGAAGTGAAGAACAGGATCCTCAGCCCATTAGAAAACTGTGATTTAGCTCTTTGCTAAGAAAATATCTCTTAATATTTGAACGCAAAGAGTAAATGGCAATTTGAAAGTATTTATGTCGCATTTTTCTAATGTTTTTAATATAATAGAATCCAATTAATTATCTATCATCTATCCATCCATCCTTGCACTTTAATTGAATGTATACTGTATAATAGATACTTCCACTTAAATAGCAGTCAGTTTATTCTTCCATACAGATCCTGAAACAGTTGCTGAACCAAGCTTGTATATTTCTGACCGACTGAGACACGAGAGAGAAAGGAAACAGAGACAGAGACGTGTGACTTAGAGATTCTGTTTATACCAAACTCATATACTGAAGAGGCTTTTTTTAATTTAAGTGCTTTTATCTAAAAATGAGACGACCTACATTTGGATTAAGAATAATTCTGATGCTGATTTGAAGAACAGGATCTTCAGCCCATTAGAAAACTGTGATTTAGATCTTTGCTGAGAAAATATCCCTAAATATTTGAATGCAAAGTATTTATGTAGCATTTTGCTTATGTTTTCTCATATAATTTAATCCAATTAATGAATCTATCTTTCCGTTCTTGCACTTTGATTATATTTATACTGCATAATATATACTTCCACTTAAATACCCTTAATTTAACAGTTTATTCTTCTATCCATGTTCAGTATGTTGCTATAAAATAAATATAACCCGACAAGTAATGCAGATGTTTTCCTGAAACAGTTGCTGAACCAAGCTTGTATATTTCTGTGAGTGCTGCTCCTCTAGAGGTTTCTCTCTGTGTGTAGATATCTGAGCTGCAGGTCTCAGACAGGAAGTCGTACAAACTGATTTTTATTGACAAAGCTTTATATTACAACGAGCTGAAGCTGAAAGTGCCTCCACCGTGTGACTGGTTTGATTTTACTGCATATCAGGAGCGAGAGGAAGCTTCATTAACTCAGAGGAACAATAACAGCCCAGTGGCTAGAAGGGGTTAAATTAAGATGATGTTTCCACACTGTTAACAGGAGGTCGTCCTCCTCACCTTGTTCACTGTAGCGTCTCTGCTTGTGGGTGGAGGAGGCGCTCCTCGTGACCTTCAGGTGGGAGGGCGACTGGCCGTTCAGCTCGCTGTTGGGTCTGGGTTTGGCCAGAGAGAGGTTGCTGCTGGAGGCCGACTCGCTGGGCTCGTTCTGGAGGAGACGCAGAGGGGCGGAGTCAAAACACAAAGAACACCTCTCCACCTTCAGCTGAGGCAGATATTAGGGAGTAAAAATAAATCATTCCGATATGAAGGCAGCTGATCTTCGTACCTCAGAGGCCTTCCTGCCCAGCAGCAGGTAGGTGGCTGTGATCTCATCATACTTCATCTTGGCCAGAGACTCCTGGATCTCCTCCAGGTTGTAGCCCATCCCCACCATCACATCTGCAGCCACACAACACAGTTCACAGTTTATTCACATTTAGAAAAACATGTAAATCACAGGAGCACGTTTGTTATTTCTGGAGAAAAATGACTCAACCTTCAAATTCAATCAATTCAATTTGCTGGTGATTGTTAAATGATCAATTAACTGATTGTTAAAGACTAAATTTGGCAGTAATCTGCATATTAACTGTGTCATCAGCCCCCTGCCTCTAGTTCTACCTCCTTCAATCAGAAAGACGCTGATTGGAGGGTTTGTATGACACAGACACGTGACTTTGACATGTAACCCCCCCCACCCGACCAGCTGACGTATGTAGCACCACTTCAGGTGAAGGAGAGACGCGTTTCCTGCTGCAGCTCCGGCCTTTAAACATTTATCTCTGCGTGTGGTTCCTCCCTCAACATAATGCATCACGTGAAAGCTTTTATTCTTTCGTTTCCACACGTCACTCCCCCTATTAAATGTTTTATGAAACTGCTCCATCTGAAACGTGGTGGACTAACGGGTCTGTGATAGATTCAGAGACCAGAGGTGTTGAAATGATTCACGAGCTGCTCAGTGATTTGTCTCTTGCTCAGATTTCCTGCCGCCGATGAACAGGTTTGTGTTTGTTGTCGTGTGGTCAAACCTCAGTGAGTGACAGCAGCCGTGTTAGAATCAGACACACAACTGCTGTGCACAATCATTATATCATCGAGTGACTCATTCCCCCACGAGCTGCAGACTGCTTGAAATATCAATACAGGGGTTTTTCAATTTGTGGGTTATCTAATTGAGTCACACTCAGGTCGTGGTGTCAGTCTCCTCCTGAACCTGGAGACTGACACTAACTGGACCGCTGTGCAGCGTCAGACCAGAGGGAGAACTGAGACGTCAGTGGAAGAGCAAGAGGGAGAGAATATAGAGATATATATATAGAGAGAGAGAGAGGGAGAGAGAGAGAGAAACGAGCTCTGCCGCTGTCACCAGGCAGAATCTGTGATAACCATCTCTTCTCATCCATCTCCGTCACTCCTTCCTCATCTCTCTCACTTTCACCCTCTTCCTCCTCAGCAACTTCTCTCTCTGCTTCTCAGTTTCTGTTCATCACGTAGTTTAATACTGTAGCTTTAGATATTATATGATAATCAGTGCAGCTGTTAAACATTCATAAAACTATAGATCTGATTTGAGTTTTGACTCGTATCCACCAGGATGTTTTTGTGGAAAATGTTATTTGTCTTTCTGCTGAACGTCCGTGTCCATTAACGACCTCAGGCTCTAATTACCCACTGGTCAAAATGGCGTCCAGAATAACCAGTGAAGTTATTAAGAAGCAGATGTGATATTTAAAGACAAAAATCTCTCTCTCTCTCTTTTTGTTCCCTTCTGCATCTTCCTTTTCATCCCTCCTCTTCTCTTTTCTGTGGGTGATTGTGAGTTTGCACTGACACATGTGCACCGCCAACCCCAGCTGCTGTTATGTAAGCGCTAACCCCCCCCCGCCCCCCTCCCTCCCTCCCCTTCTACAGCTTTCATCCTGAGCTCGATGGAGGGGGGGGGGGGCTTCACTCTCTTGTTGTCTCTCTGCTTGCAGCCGCCGCGCTCATGTTTATTTCTTCATCATCACGTTTCATCTCCTCTTTTTAAAAGCTCTTCAGCACTGAGATAACGAGTCGGCCTCAGCGTGGTGAAGCTGTGGCCACGCCCACGTCTCCGCAACCAGAACCGCACACAATCGATTTTGTTGCCGTGATGAATGAGAAGCAGAGGAAGCTGCTTTTTAAAGCTCTTGCACTTTGCTGATTGCACGACAGAGTTTCACGAGGCCGAACGCTCGATAAACGATGTATCAGCAGTTTGACGTGAACCGGTGAAATGTTTATTTTACCTATTCTCTTCTGATCCGTGATGTCCAGCTCGGGTTCGGTGTACGGCTTCATCTCGTCCTCCTCAAATCCTGCGTTGATCCATCGATCCCTCATGATTTGCTGCAAATACAGATCGAGACAGTAAGAGCCTGATTGACTGCGACTTTATTTAACTGTTACAAAGACATGACGGACATTTTCTTGACCATAAACACAGACATGCACCAACATTTGTGATAAGAATCCCTTAAACTAGCTTTTTAAAGAGACTTTAAATCAGGTTAAATCTGGGATCCATGTTTTACGGATAAATATACTGATAATTGAGATCCAAGACATTTTATACAATCATTTAATTGTTAAATGTGCTTCTTCTGGACTCTTTTGGTTTCTCTGTGGCATAAATTTCTCCGTACTTCTTGGCCGACATGAAAAGTTGTAAATCTTTTATACAGGCTTATATGAACCTTTCCATTAATTATAATCCCTTAAGGAAGTGAGTTCTCGTTCTTTCTTCTAGTTTCTAATTTCTCATCTTATCACCGAACAGGACCCGACTATGAAATCGCCAAGTTCACGTTCTGCACCTTCGCACAGCACGTGCCCATAACTCTGTTACTGTATATATGTATATACTTTATTCTACTTTATTCTATTTTATTTTATTTCTTATATATTGTTGTTTTTTTATATTGTTGTTTTATGTTCAGTGCACCAATGACACCAAGTCAATTTCCTATATGTGCAAACATACCTGGCAAATAAAATAATTCTGATTCTGATTATCGAGAGCAGCAACCAGGACGAGGAGAAGCTTCCCAGAGGAACTGTCTCTTCTACATGTTGTGGTTCTGAAGAGCAGCAGATGTTTGCATCACGCTGGGTCATTATCACTGATTTAGACCTGCATCGTAAACCTTAAGAGGAAAAGACGAGCAGCACAATCTGTCCGATCACAGTTTTCACAGCTACAGAGCCGTCTCTAAATGACCAGAGTGTCGTTTCCTCCTCACAGATGTAAAGTTGATGTTCTGAGGACAGATGGAGCTTCAGGCCCAGCAGCTCCTAATGAGACGTCCCGCCTCTAACAGACCTTTACTGTGACGTCCCTGTTTGTTACAGCTGCTGTTCACTGGAGTTAGTGGACTGGGACTTAACTCCTTAACTAACTCATTGAGATTGTTGTGTGGATTTTATTTAGCTTTTACTTTAAAAGGAGAGGCTTCAGTAAAGGGGGTTGATGAATAAATAAAAAGAAAACAAATATCTCCTGGTGAAACGATGATGTCATACATACACGTAGAAGACAGAGTTTGTGGTGATTAGAGCTGATGACTGTGATGTGCATGTGTGAAATGAAAACTCCAGAGTCAATTCTCCAGATTTTACCCAGAGGTCATGTCAGAAAACGGCTGTAGAGAGAAACCCGTGTTCAGTAATAATTGTTATTGATAATGGACGGACGGCAAGGACACAAAAAATTAACCTTTTGACAAATAAATGATAGTACCTTGCACTACATAGGTGAATTGGGTAATACTTAATATTTAGGTACTGTGATTCATCATTCATTAGTTGCTTATTAGCATATTGGCTCTTTATTGGTCATATAAACCATTTACGAATGTCATTGTACATGACCCATTCTAACAATACCGCAAATTCTACCACCATCTCTAATAGTTATGTTAATAATAAAAAGATTCATCTATTTCATATAATCAAAAGCTAGTCAATGACCAGCAATTTTAGCCCTCACTTTCAGCTTCATGCAGACAAATAGATAGTTATGTTTTACAGAAACCTTCTAAGTTAAATTAAATGTGTTAACGACTAATTCAACTTGAAAACATGAAATCTGTTTTTCCTTTGTAAAACTGTTATAATTCTTTGCACAAACATTTTTTCTGTGGATCCAGGTCATCTTGTATCTTATATATGTGCTGAAAACAAAAAGGCAACCTCGCAGCAGTAACATCCACATTGTTCTCTGCTGCACTTCTCTTTTGTTTGCAAAATACATTTTTTAATTTGCACCTGATCAATTTGCTGTCTGGGGGGTTTAAATAAGGAGCCGAGATAAATTAATTATCTCTGACGTAACCGGAGCTTACACCATCATCCAGGGTGAGCGTGTGGCGTCCGGGGCCGACACATGTGACCTCGGGAGTCCAAGCAACATTTACGTTCAATCACTTTAATTATATTATTATCAACTAGAAGCAATAAAACTGTTTGATTCGTGAAAAATATCTGTTTTTTTGGGTAAAATCGCCGATCAAAATGTTTTTTTCAATAAACTTAAGAGCATCTCTCAACCAGATTCCAGTCATTGCCAGAAGAACTCTAGAGAAGACTTCCAGTTGTGTGTGTGGAGGGTTGTTTTGCTCGGTGTTAGGTTCAACAGCAGTTACAGATAAAGATAATCATTAACACTATTCCCTGCATGAGACCAGCACAGTAATTGATCTGTGGAACAAACTCTGCGTCCTCTTACATAAAACACTATTTTTAATCTCAGCAGAAGCTCTCAGTGAAATTAAATGTCTGACTGTTTCTCTGCCGTCCGATTATGAATCGTCTTAAAATTTGATTTCTTAGGACTAAATGTTGTAAAAACTTGTCTAGGTCACAACAGTTTGAGACGTTGTGACCTTGAGCATCGCCAGGGTCACGTGTTCGGCGCAAAGGCTCCGCCCATCTCCAACCAGGAAGGACAGAGTCGGTACAAACACGTGAATGACGATGCATTATTCATGGTTACAACATGGGAAAGAGAAGAGGAGAGAGAGTGGGCCGCTCGCTCACGGGAAACAGGAAACTGTGGGCGTCGGCTGAGATGATGCAGGCGGGAGGAACAGGGACCAGAATGAGGGGAGGAGGAGTCAGGGGGGGGGTAGATGGCATTCTCCGATGGTGCAGACGTGCTGGGGGGAGACTTTTAAGAACTGAGAGGTATATTTACATTTTCTGCGTCCTCCCTCACCTCGAGAGTCCCCCGCTTGGCCGGGTTGAGCACCAGGAAGCGCTTGAGGAGGTTCTCGCAGTCCGTGGACATGTAGAAGGGGATCCGGTACTTCCCTCTCAGCACGCGCTCCCGCAGCTCCTGCAGGAAGGAGAACCACGAGCAGGAGGTCAGAAGGAGACGGGAAAGCTTGCAATAGATGTGCCGTTGTCCCAGCTGACTTAGCCCATACTGTCTGGTAGGGGTGGGAATTGGCAAAAATGTGACGATTCAATAGTATTGCGATTCGATTCTGCGATATATTGCGATTCATGTCCCCCATATTATTCAAAGGCATTACAAAAAATGAGGAACATAAGACTGCTCACCTCACTTCAAATGTCACATTTAATTCTGTGAACAACATTGTCTTCTACACATTAACTGAAGTGCAAAAACTTTGTCCTTGAACATTCAGGACACAGGACCTTTGTAATTATGTTCTGAATAGGAGACCTCTCACATGAACACTGAGCTCCCAGCACATAACTTACAATTATTTAAATACAATACAGTAACATCAAGCAGACATAATAGAGTAACATAAACCTGAGAATAATCATAGAAATAAGAGGAACCTGGAGCTTCAATCAAATTGAGAAAAATAAACAAATGTGTACTACTAGAGTCCAGTCCAGTTGGCTGCAAGGTCATGACCCAAAATGTTAAATTCATTTGGGAATATTGGCATTTTGGTCCAGAAAAAGGAGTTGGTCAACATGCTCAGATGTTAAAGTTCCTCTGGGCCGTTACTATATCTCCTCCAGTGGAGAACATCCTTTCCGCATACACACGAGGTATCTGTTAAACTCTGAAACTTGAAAATTGTAAAAAAAAAAATAGCAATACTTTGTGCTACAGTATCGATAGTATCGCGGGCGCAAAATATCGCAATACTGAACAGAATCTATTTTTTCCCCCACCACTACTTTCTGGTCATGCTCGAGGCTAACAGGGTTCTGGAAGAGCGTTTTAAAGATCAAGTCGGAGGTTCTAGGTGTAGCTATCACTCCCTGCCCGCTCATTGCTATTTTTGGAGTTCCCTCAAATTATTCAGAATTCCGTAAGCAGACATTAGATGTTTTAGCATTTGCCTTTCTGATTGTCCGCTAGTGGTGGGGGAAAAAATCGATTCTGTTGAGTATCGCGATATTTTAGTTACTATATCTCCACTGCAGGAGATAAAGTAACGGCCCAGAGGAACTTTAACATCTGAGCATGTTGACCAACTCCTTTTTCTGGACCAAAATGCCAATATTCCCAAATTAATTTAACATTCATCCAACTGGACTGGACGCTAGTAGTACACATTTGTTTATTTTTCTCAATTTGATTGAAGCTCTAGGTTACTCTTATTTATATGATTATTCTCAGGTTTATGTTACTCTATTATGTCTGCTTGATGTTACTGTATTTAAATAATTGTAAGTTATGTGCTGGGAGCTCAGTGTTCATGTGAGAGGTCTCCTATTCAGAAAATAATTACAAAGGTCCTGTGTCCTGAATGTTCAAGGACAAAGTTTTTGCACTTCAGTTAATGTGGAGAAGACAATGTTGTTCACAGAATTAAATGTGACATTTGAAGTGAGTCTTATTTTCCTCATTTTGTGTAATGCCTTTGAATAATATGGGGGACATGAATCGCAATATATCGCAGAATCGAATCGCAATACTATTGAATCATAGCCCAAATATCGCAATACTATTGAATCGTAGCCCAAATATCGCAATACTATTGAATTGTCACATTTTTGCCAAGTCATGTAGAGAAGAAAGAGAGAGGAGAGAAGATTTCCCGGAGGTGGACACTGGGCCTGAAGGCAGCATGGTGACCTCAGTAGAACACGTCCTCACCTTGAGGTTCTGTCCATCGAAGGGCAGCGAGCCGCTGACCAGCGTGTAGAGGATGACCCCGAGACTCCACACGTCCACCTCCGGCCCGTCGTACTTCTTCCCCTGGAACAGCTCGGGCGCCGCGTAGGGGGGCGAGCCGCAGAACGTGTCCAGCTTGTTGCCCATGGTGAACTCGTTGCTGAAGCCGAAGTCGGCGATCTTGATGTTCATGTCGGCGTCGAGCAGCAGGTTCTCCGCCTGCAGGCACACAGAGGAAGGTCAAAGGTCACGACCCTCGTTTAAGTGAAGTTCTGGTCTGAAGGACTTTAAAACCGTCTTTTTGACTTTTGAATGTGATAAATTCAGTTTCACCGGGAACTCAAACTGCAGATGAGCAGAGTTCGCCGTGATTTTTTATAACAATGAGCTGAATTAATTGGTGACAAAAGATATTAAAAAGGCTTCGAGAACAAAACGTGTCTTATTATGTCTTTACTGTGGATTTAAATTAAACAGATTAAAACTCATGACCTTCATAGAAAAGTGAAACTCATTAATTCTTGTCTGTACAGTTGTTTCCTGTGTGAAACTCAAAATGAAACCAGATATTATTATTTTTTTACATGGATGTAAAGTTATTGATCAAGTCGTCTTGCTCACGATAAGAAAGATATTTCCTCAATATTATAAAATATTCCTTTAATTGTTTAATATATAAAAATGATAAAAAGAAAAATGCCGATCACATTTGGTCAAGAGACAAAAAAATTATCAAATCACTTGTTCCTTTTACAAACCTACAGGTAATTTATTTAAAATAATGATAAAAGCAGTAAATGTGCAGTTGGAGCTGATCTGATCAAACTGTGAACGTCTCCGATGTGAATGAAACTCTTCAAAAAGAAAAGAGACGAACATCTGCTCCTTCGCTGCTGTGGGCGAAAGACTAATGAGGGAGACAGACAAAACGAGCAGAAACGTCCACAGAGCCGGAGGAGAGGAGGAGAGGAGGAGAGGAGGAGATGAGGAGAGGAGGACCAGAGGTAAGGAGGAGAGGAAGACAGGAAGACAGGAGGAGAGGACGAGAGGAGGAGAGGAGGAGGAGAGGAGGAGAGGAAGACCAGAGGAGAGGAAGAGAGGAGGAGAGGAGGAGAGGAAGACAGGAGAGGAGGAGGACAGGAGGAGAGGAGGACAGGAGGGCAAGAGGAGAGGAGGACAGGAGGACAGGAAGAGAGGAGGAGAGGAGGACAAGAGGACAAGAGGACAGGAGGAGGGGAGGAGAGGAGGAGAAGAGAGGGGAGGAAGAGAGGAGGACAGGAGGAGAGGAGAGGAGGAGAGGAGGAGGAGAGAGGGGAGGAAGACAGGAGGACAGGAGGAGAGGAGGAGAAGAGGAGAAGAGGAGAAGAGGAGGAGAGGAGGAGAGGAGGAGAGGAGGAGAGGAGGACAGGAGGACAGGAGGACAGGAGGACAGGAGGACAGGAGGAGAGGAGGAGAGGAGGAGAGGAAAGGAGGAGGACAGGAAGAGAGGAGGAGAGGAGGACAGGAGGACAAGAGGAGAGGAGGACAGGAGGACAGGAGGACAAGAGGAGAGGAGGAGAGGAGGACAGGAGGAGAGGAGGAGAGGAGGAGGAGAGGAAGAGAGGAGGAGGAGAGGAGGACAGGAGGACAGGAGGAGAGGAAGAGAGGAGGAGGAGAGGAGAGGAGGACAGGAGGAGAGGATGAGAGGAGGAGAGGAGAGGAGAGGAGAGGAGAGGAGAGGAGAGGAGAGGAGGACAGGAGGAGAGGAGAGGAGAGGAGGACAGGAGGAGAGGAGAGGAGGACAGGAGGAGAGGACAGGAGGACAGGAGGAGAGGAGGAGAGGAGGAGAGGAGGAGAAGAGGACAGGAGGACAGGAGGACCAGGGGACAGGAGGACAGGAGGACAGGAGGACAGGAGGACAGGAGGACAGGAGGACAGGAGGACAGGAGGAGAGGAGGAGAGGAGGACAGGAGGACAGGAGGAGAGGAGGAGAGGAGGAGAGGAGGAGAGGAGGACAGGAGGAACGGAGGACAGGAGGAGAGGAGGACCAGAGGACAGGAGGAGAGGAGGAGGAGAGGAGGACAGGAGGACAGGAGGACAGGAGGACAGGAGGAGAGGAGGAGAGGAGGAGAGGAGGAGAGGAGGACCAGAGGTAAGGAGGAGAGGAAGACAGGAAGACAGGAGGAGAGGACGAGAGGAGGAGAGGAGGAGGAGAGGAGGAGAGGAAGACCAGAGGAGAGGAAGAGAGGAGGAGAGGAGGAGAGGAAGACAGGAGGAGAGGAGGAGGACAGGAGGAGAGGAGGACAGGAGGGCAAGAGGAGAGGAGGACAGGAGGACAGGAAGAGAGGAGGAGAGGAGGACAAGAGGACAAGAGGACAGGAGGAGGGGAGGAGAGGAGGAGAAGAGAG
Source organism: Limanda limanda (assembly GCF_963576545.1). Taxonomy (NCBI): domain Eukaryota; kingdom Metazoa; phylum Chordata; class Actinopteri; order Pleuronectiformes; family Pleuronectidae; genus Limanda; species Limanda limanda. Next base: position 25,622,299 of record NC_083647.1, on the reverse strand, counting down.
GGGAGGAAGAGAGGAGGACAGGAGGAGAGGAGAGGAGGAGAGGAGGAGGAGAGAGGGGAGGAAGACAGGAGGACAGGAGGAGAGGAGGAGAAGAGGAGAAGAGGAGAAGAGGAGGAGAGGAGGAGAGGAGGAGAGGAGGACAGGAGGACAGGAGGACAGGAGGACAGGAGGACAGGAGGAGAGGAGGAGAGGAGGAGAGGAAAGGAGGAGGACAGGAAGAGAGGAGGAGAGGAGGACAGGAGGACAAGAGGAGAGGAGGACAGGAGGACAGGAGGACAAGAGGAGAGGAGGAGAGGAGGACAGGAGGAGAGGAGGAGAGGAGGAGGAGAGGAAGAGAGGAGGAGGAGAGGAGGACAGGAGGACAGGAGGAGAGGAAGAGAGGAGGAGGAGAGGAGAGGAGGACAGGAGGAGAGGATGAGAGGAGGAGAGGAGAGGAGAGGAGAGGAGAGGAGAGGAGAGGAGGACAGGAGGAGAGGAGAGGAGAGGAGGACAGGAGGAGAGGAGAGGAGGACAGGAGGAGAGGACAGGAGGACAGGAGGAGAGGAGGAGAGGAGGAGAGGAGGAGAAGAGGACAGGAGGACCAGGGGACAGGAGGACAGGAGGACAGGAGGACAGGAGGACAGGAGGACAGGAGGACAGGAGGACAGGAGGACAGGAGGAGAGGAGGAGAGGAGGACAGGAGGACAGGAGGAGAGGAGGAGAGGAGGAGAGGAGGAGAGGAGGACAGGAGGAACGGAGGACAGGAGGAGAGGAGGACCAGAGGACAGGAGGAGAGGAGGAGGAGAGGAGGACAGGAGGACAGGAGGACAGGAGGAGAGGAGGAGAGGAGGACCAGAGGACAGAAGGACAGGAGGAGAGGAGGACAGGAGGAGAGGAGGACAGAAGGACAGGAGGACAGGAGGAGAGGAGGAACGGAGGACAGGAGGAGAGGAGGAGAGGAGGAGAGGAGGAGAGGAGAGGAGGAGAGGAGGAGAGGAGGACCAGAGGACAGGAGGACAGGAGGACAAGAGGAGAGGAGGAGAGGAGGACAAGAGGAGAGGAGGACAGGAGGACAGGAGGACAGGAGGAGAGGAGGAGAGGAGGACAGGAGGAGAGGAGGAGAGGAGGACCAGAGGACAGGAGGACAGGAGGACAGGAGGAGAGGAGGAGAGGAGGAGAGGAGGAGAGGAGGACAGGAGGAGAGGAGGACAAGAGGACAAGAGGAGAGGAGGACAGGAGGACAGGAGGACCAGAGGACAGGAGGACCGGAGGACAGGGAGGAGGACAGGAGGAGAGGAGGACAGGAGGAGAGGAGAGGAGGACAGGAGGACAGGAGGACAGGAGGACCGGAGGACAGGAGGACAGGAGGACAGGAGGACAGGAGGACAGGAGGACAGGAGTGAGACACTGAGGCTCATCACCACTTGGTTGGAAACAAGGAGATCAAAACACTAAATTACGCCTCTTCGCATAAAGAGGCTTAAAGTCGAGTCTGTTCTGTGGACATGTGTTATATTTTGCATACGAAGGAGGCGCAGGAGGAGGAGGCGCAGGGAGAGGAGGCGCAGGGAGAAGAAGCTGCTCCTCGTGCCCCCCCCACCCCCCCCTCCTCATGGATCATTCATGAAGCTCCACAGAGGACACGGTGAAGACGTACGGAGGAAGAGCGGAAACACGGCCTCCTCTTCCTCAAGTGACTCCAAAGATAAAAATACAGAAGCATCAATATTTATACGTGGAGAGGAGACGTGCGTCACGGCTGTGAGAGGGAGGAGCTTCACTTACACCAGAACACGTGAGCAGCTCCTGACTGCTTGTATGTTTGGAAAGCAGGGACTCATTAGCAGCATGTGCAGAGTTTTGGGAATCAAGCGCACCCGTGTTAAAGTCGGGTGGGATTCTGGGAGTTTAAGATGAGTAATGAAACACTGACGTCAGCTCTCTGCACCGTGACCTTTCTCTCCAATATGAGTCAGAGGAAATTAGCTTCAAAGGTGGAAACACTTCTGATTTTAGTATTAATACGCAGAATAAATGTGGATTTTAGTTCTATACTGAAAATTAATATATGAAGCTCCTGCAGCCTGGAAACATCAGATACAAGTCCTGTTTAAAGCATCTTAAATATCAAAGAACAGCATTGGTGAACATGCTTAATAAAAAATCCTGTGAAAATGGAATGTGTTTGGTCAGTTAATATGAAATATAAATGTGATGCATTTTGTTTACACTATATAAATGGTTAATTGCCACCAAATCTAATCCAATTATCACTAAATAAGTCATTTCGCAGGTTACTTTTGTTTATAATCTGTATTTGTGTTTTCATTTATGCTTCTTGGTAGATTTGATGCTCCATCATTTCATCCTTCTGGACAATATTGATACTAAATCAGTTTTGTCTCTTTCTTGTTTGGATTTTTTAATATCACCGTTCTCAAAAGACTTGAATCCAAAAGAAAACTGATGTTTCTAAAATGATGACAACAGAATTGATTCTTTCTAACGTCCCATCATGCAGCTGCATGAGGAAATTAGCCTCAAAAGGTGGAAAAACTGATGATTTTAGTATTAATACGCAGAATAAATGTGGATTTTAGTTGAATATGAAAATTAATATATGAAGCTCCTGCAGCAAAAAACTCGGATATAATCAATAAGTCCTGTTTGAAGCATCTTATATCAAAGAACAGCATTGGTGAACATGCTTAATAACTAATCCTGTGAAACTGGAATGTGTTTGCTCAGTTAAGATGAAATAGAAATGTGATGCATTTTGTTTACACTATATAAACGGTCAATTGCCACCAGATCTAATCCAATTATCACTAAATAAATCATTTCAGAGGTTACTTTTGTTTTTAATCTGGATTTGTGTTTTCATTTGTGCTTCTTGGTAGATTTGATGCTCCATCATTTCATCCTTCTGGACATTATTGATACTAAATCAGTTTTGTCTCTTTCTTGCTTGGATTTTTTTAAATATCACTGTTCCCAAAAGACCTGAATCCCAAAGAAAACTGATGTTTCTAAAATGATGACCAAACAGAATTTATTCTTTCTAACGTCCCATCATGCAGCTGCATGAGGAAATTAGCCTCAAAAGGTGGAAACACTGATGATTTCAGTACTAATACGCAGAATAAATGTGGATTTTAGTTGAATATGAAAATTAATACATGAAGCTCCTGCAGCAAATACTCGGATATAATCAATAAGTCCTGTTTAAAGCATCTTATATATCAAAGAACAGCATTGGTGAACATGCTTAATAACAAATCCTGTGAAACTGGATGTGTTTGGTCAGTTAAGATGAAATATAAATGTGATGCATTTTGTTTACACTATATAAACGGTCAATTGCCCCAAATCTGTTCTAATTATCAATAAATTAGTCATTTCAGAGGTTATTTTTGTTTTTAATCTGATTTTTTGTTGTCATTTATGCTTCTTGTTAGATTTGTGTCTCCATCATTTCATCCTTCTGGACATTATTGATACTAAATCAGTTTTGTCTCTTTCTTGCTTGGATTTTTTAAATATCACTGTTCTCAAAAGACTTGAATCCCAAAGAAAACTGATGTTTCTAAAATGATGACAAAACAGAATTGATTCTTTCCAACGTCCCATCATGCAGCTGCATGAGGAAATTAGCCTCAAAAGGTGGAAACACTGATGATTTTAGTATTAATACGCAGAATAAATGTGGATTTTAGTTGAATATGAAAATTAATATATGAAGCTCCTGCAGCAAATACTCGGATATAATCAATAAGTCCTGTTTAAAGCATCTTATATATCAAAGAACAGCATTGGTGAACATGCTTAATAATTAATCCTGTGAGACTGGATGCGTTTGGTCAGTTAAGATGAAATATAAATATGATGCATTTTGTTTACACTGTATAAACGGTCAATTGCCCCAAATCTGTTCTAATTATCAATAAATAAGTCATTTCAGAGGTTATTTTTGTTTTTAATCTGATTTTGTGTTTTCATTTGTGCTTCTTGTTAGATTTATAAACTGTTCCTACATCAGGTGCTCCATCATTTCATACTTCTGGACATTATTGATACTAAATTCTCTTTCTTCTAACGTCCTATCATGCATCTGCATTATAGGAACAGATCAGAGATAATCTGCTAATGACGAGAGTTCAAACCCGGATGTTTTGTCCCTGAACTCACCTTGAGGTCTCTGTGAACAATGTGCTTCTGGTGACAGTACTGCACCGCCGATACGATCTGCACAAGAGGAGAGAGAGGAGAGAGGAGCAGAGTTCAGTTCAGCGTCTGTGTTCTCGAGCTGTGATGAAGGATGTGGTCGAGGAGGAAGTGAGGTCGACGCTGAAGACGAGAAGCAACGCAGGTGGCGCCCAACACGTCGAGGGAACGGTTTCCTTTGTGCAGAGCTTCTCTAAACACAGTGATTCAACATTTTAACAGTGGTATAGAAAAGCTAAAAATATGTGGTTCCTACATTCACTCTAATCCTCGTTTTGAATATTGTGTTGAAATGAATCTTGAAAACATTCACACTTTTTAACTCTGTAGAAACACACAGGTTGAAACTTAAAACAGTCACCATGCATCCTCCAGGTTAGCAGACGTCCCATCTGCTAACATGGAGGAGGCAGGTTCATGACCTACACTGCAGCCAGCCACCAGGGGGCGATTGAGCAGTTCTGGCTTTGCTTCATAGCGTCTATCTTTATATTCAGTGGACAAACAGTGTCTCAATTCTGTGTTACATTAACACACATAACAGTATATTGCATATTCCACATCTCCATTCCTCTCCTGCTTTGCATTTAACTTTTTATATCTTGTATATATATATTTGTTTTATATACAGTTATTTCTTTCTGATGTGAAGTACTAATTGTGTTTTTATGCTTTATGTTAAATGTATGCAGGTAGGTGTAAAGCTACTTGGCAATAAATCCATTCTGATTCTGATTCTGATAAAAAAGTTTCTTGATGAACTAATTTAAAAATTTCAGTTTCTTTGGCTCCTTCAAACATGAGTCAGTGACTTTGGACAGTGTGTGAAAGACGTTCAGAGACGTCTCTCATCCGTCTCGTCTCTGCAGCGTCTGTTGTGAGGACATGAGGACGGGGGGGTGGGAGGGGGTGGGGGAGCAGAGGTGTGAAACCAGAACACTGCAGGCGGAAGGAAAAGCTGGGTACCTGTCTAAATTTAGCCCTGGCCTCTTTTTCCTTCATTCGTCCGTGTGCAACCAGGTAGTCGAACACTTCTCCTGCAGGAGAGAGAGAGAGAGGAGAGAGAGAGAGCGGGTGAGACGATGACTCAGGTGCTGGAGAGGGAGGAAGACTAGTGAAGAACAGAGAGAGAAACTAAACGTCTGTCACAAGCAGACAGATATAACTTCAGTTCTCCACGCAGCTGCAGCTTCACCATGTGCTCGGCTCCCGGGGGTTCGACGACCACGCTGAGGCGAGAGCGGCGCTGCTTCTTCCTCACGGAGATTCTCCTGCAGGCGCCAAGCTGCGGCCGTGTGCTCCAGCAGCAGCAGCTTCGCCGCGCCCACACTCCAACACTTCCAGGCAAAACGTGACCACGCTTACTCATGTGCTAATTGAACTCGAGTGGCTTGTGCGTGTGTGTACGTGTATCCATATTGATGCTAAAATAAAAGAATACCACAAAGACGCCTCCCACACGTTCCCTGAATCCTCGAAGCCCGCCCACTCTCCCGGGGCCGACCTGCAGGGGCGGGCGCCGCGAGCGGTTCTGTGCTTCACGGCTTCAGAGGAGCGACGACTCATCACCGGTCTGTGACTCAACGGCTAAAGACAGAATGTGCTCCGACAACACTTCACGTGTCGGAGCTGCAGGAGCACAGAGAGGAGAGCAGGGGTCACAACCAGGAAGGAGGAGGAGGAGCTTCCACGGTGGGAAGTAGAAGATACTTCGAGTCTTAGTCAGACTTGAATTGGAATCGTTTAAATACAAGGTCACGTGTCACAGCTGATTGGAAACCTGATGTGTACGTGACAGTATTTAGATGTTTCTGCACCATCAGCACTTTAAGGATGGCGCATGCTTCTTTACGTGCTTCCGTATCCCTTCTTACGTGCTTAAGTGCGTCGCCCAATTTTTCTAACTAGACGACAAAGCTCCGCAAGCGTCACGTAGCCGGCAAGGCTGTGATTGGTCTGCTAACTACATCATTTCCGGAGTCGCATTTCCGGTTCATGCCCGATAATACCGGCGGAAACCACGGAAGATTTAGAAGAACGAATATGGACCAAATAGAAGCGCACTTGGTAGAAGAGATCCCAAACTATGACGAAGAGCCGACTTCGACAAAAAACAGTACTCCGCCTAGTGTTCTGACGGGGAATTGCATGGCAACACGCGCAACGCTTTGGAGAACCATGAATGACCACGAGTCCTGCGTCACAGCTGCGTTCAAGGTCGCAGACGCCGTTGCGGAAGCATGCGTCGGCCTTAAGAATCTAATGTAATTGGCCGATTATCTTCGTTCCCATCTCAGTGCTAATGTCATTTCTTCTTCTTCCTCCTCAAAGTTGTTGCTCTCCTCTTGGCTCAGAATTGGACCTTTCCAGGAAATCAATGACTTTTGAGGTTTTGTGTATGTGTGATAGTAGACACACACACTCTAACACACACACTACAGACCCGGTATCCTTGCACCTCTGGACTCTCCCTCTGACCTCTGACTTAACAAGTTAACAATAAACACCAACACTCATCAGAAGTTATTAGGACACGTTTTGATGTTTAATTTGTGTTTCTTTGATTTCAAATTGTTATTTTCAGGAAACTTTATAGAGTTATCATGAAATAAAAGGACTCATAATTAAATGTTAGGCTTAACTCAAGTGCATTTCTTTCTTTTCTGCATCCAAAGTGCATTTTAATGTATTTGTTTCTATTTCATTAAATAAGAAAGAGTTCGATAAACTCAGATTCGTGTGCATTGTACCTTTTAGAAAGAATTGGAATCTGCAGAGTACACACTGCTCCCTACATCTCTAAATTATTAACACGCACATTTATCACATTTGGTGTTAATAAATTATACCTGGACCCAGGGAGCAGAATGTACTGAGCAGATTTCTACTCATTATATCTGTTCACATCTCTACAGCAGCCGTGGATCTGTTCTATCTGTTGATTTGTGATTCACAGTTTCATTTACAGTCGTGTTGTCTTGTGTCCGTCTCACCTCCGCTGGCGTATTCCATCACCAGGTAGAGCGTCCTCTCCGTCTCTATCACTTCAAACAGCTTGACTGGAAGACAGAGGGGGAATCGTTAACTCAATTATGTCTGAAGATGGGAGCGATTCTGACAGAGGCAGTAACGAATTCATGAACACGATCTCAAATACAGTTTCCGAACAGATGCCCAGAGAATCGGGGGGGGGGGGGAGTCACGTGGACCGGTGAGGATGTCGTGATCATCCCGAGCCGAGCAGCATTCAATATTTACTGTACAGTCCAAAAACTGTTTTCACTGCAGTGTGTGTACAGCTCCCAGATATAAAAGATTGTGTGATGATCGGCTGAGGGCTGCACTGCTAAATATAGACGAGGTGGGAAGGAAGACAAAGACGGAGTATGTGAGAGAGTGTGTGAGCGGAGGAAGAGCTTAACATCATCCTGGTAATTGTACTCACATTCATACAAGAGGAAACATAAGAGCAACGGAAATTAAAAGTAATCAAGGAGGAATCCAGACCTGTTCTGAATGTGATTTACTTATTGGGTAACCAGGAAAAAACACATGTTGTCTAATAAAACAATGTTCCTCCTTTCATGGAGTTTATTTTATTTATATTCTTTACCTCCAACAAACAGGTTTTCACTGATCTGGTGGTTTGAACATTGTGAGAGAAGATGTGTTTTTGACATTGTCGCTTATTTTCGAGAGAATAATTCATGGATTTTTTATGAAAACTAAAAAACAGGCATATTTAAGGAGCTGCTTTCTGTGTGTATGTGTATGTGTATGTGTGTGTCTGCGTCTGAATAAAAATCTGGACCAAGAGGATTTAAATGTGGTTTAGAAACGTGCTCTGGTTTGTCTCGTTCGGACCGAAACCATTTGCCGTACAAATTATTTATGAAGTAATAAATAATCGAGGACATTCTATTTTATTATTAATTCAAGGTCAGATGCATTAAAGGAAACGTGGAGCGTGTTTCATGGACAGATCGTCGGGGGTTTAAAAGTGCAGATGAACCTGTGGTGTCATGTGACCGTCCAGGGACAGAAAGGTCAAAGGTCAGAGCCCTGCATGTTACAGTCTGTGAAAAGTTTGACCACTTGTGTGAATGGACATTTCCACTCACCTATATTCGGATGATTCAAGATCTTCATTATTCTAACTTCTCTGAAGAGCTGGAACGAAAAACAGAGAAAATAGACTTTTAGAATTCACTCTGCAGGTTTTAAGATTCAACAATTAAGAAACATTTCAACACAGTTAACAGGAATATTTAGATTCGGTGGAAACGTATGAAACAAAAAACAAAACCTCAGGATAAGGAAAACAGTGACACACATACTGAGCCATGAAGCCACATTATTGAACTGTTCAAGATTAAAACAAAGATCCTTTAAAGACGAATCAATCTGACAAACACGACCTGGGTCACTCAGGTCAAAGTTTTTAAATATAGACGTGTGCTGTCTGTCGACCTCGTGATGTAACTTCCAAACAAAGAGCTTGAGCTCTACAGACAAAATCCATTTTTAGACTCATTGTCAACCTGTCGTTTCTCTCTAATAAACCAGAAGAACAATTGGGGAACAGATTATTCGACAAATATCTTGAATTAATTCAGCTACAGTAAGAATAAGATTTCTTACAATAATTGTAAGTTGCATTTGAAAGGAATTTACGAAACAAAATTAGCAGATTAATCAATAATGACAGTTTTAGGCGATAGTTAAATTGTTAAAGCCAGATTCTTCTGTCCCGCTCTCGTATCTTAAAGACGATGAGACACGTGATCAGGTTTCCCCGTCAACATTGCAATTCTTCTTCTTGGCTCACTCCTATTCTTAGACATCGGATCATGTGTTCACAGAGCCCAACACTGGTCCTTGTGCTCGCCAATGTCAAAGCACTTATCAAGAAAACGTGATAATTGTGTGTCTCTGCCGCATCGTCACGACGACAGGAGTCCCCGAAGCACAGGGACGGTTTAATCCAGCCGGGGATGGAGAGGAGGATGTGAATGAAGTTAAACATGCAGCGTCACATCTTCCCACCTCTCACTAATAATAACACACGCTGTCGCCACACGCCCGGCTGCCCGTCAGCATCACAGCGACCAGACGATCAGATCTGTAACGGCCGAGAATGCTTCTTAGTCTTCGGCTGCACGAGCCACAGAGAGAGATCTGAGTGCCATTCATTATGGATCCGCTGTTAACTACACCTCAGCCTCTTCCCTTCCATGAAAATATAGAAAGGCATCAATAGTTCATGAGGGGGGAGCAGTCGGTGTTCTGGTTCGAGGGATGAGGAACAAATCGTGGGGCTGAGCTGAAAGAAACAGGCTGTTTCCACTGGTTCCAGATCATCAGGGTCAAAAATCTGGTCTTATAATCAGTAGTTTGCTTTTAAAAGCCTCGTAAAACAAAGAACAACCGTTATTTTAAGAATTAAATGTAGACATTTCATCAGATGTATGGTACGATATGTGTGAAACTCAACATACTTCCACAAATTCACAACAACTGAGGGTTTTCAACTGGAAAAATTTGGTGCGGTTTTTTATTACACCTAAAGTCAGCGGTAAAGCATCTTCAACACCCCAACCATGTTGGAGACAGTGTGGCTGCTTAGAAGCACACCACACGCATATTTTTTGGAGTTGTGAAAAACTGAAGTCATTTTGGAAAGAGGTACATTTAATCTTAATTAATGTGCTTGGATATAAGATCCCTTTGTCATGCACTGTCTTGTACTTAGGTCACATTTCACTGGTTACTATACAGAGGGACAGATATTTGGTAAAAGTACTCCTTACAGCAGCAAGGAAAACCATAACTAGAAGCTGGTATAAACCTGATTCACCTAAACAGCAACAATGGTTTGATGTCATTCAGGAAATAAGGACAATGGAACGACTGACTTGTGTGATACGTTTGAAGTTAGATTTGTATGCTAAGAGATGGCAGAAGTGGATACTTTACTTCGACGAACTATAAGGACACTGGCTCACAGTCTGTTTGCCTTCAAGTGTAAGGCAGCTACTTGAGCTGCGCTTAATCTTTACATAGGTATGTATTTCATCTTTTTATCTACACCAAGTTTTCCCGCAGGCTCCGTTTTTGTTTGTTTTTGTTATAATTGTTTGTTCATTACTGTATGTTTGTTTTATCTGCACTGAATTAACATCTGCAAGTTGATCTTACTATGTGTAGTTGAGATGTGCTAAAAACTCAATAAAAACTAAAGTATAAAAAAAAAGAACAACCGTTATTTTGAATGATGTACAATTAAAAATCATCATGATGGGATCAAATCATGAAGCTGAAACATCTTTAGAAAAACCTTCATTTGATCATTGATACCAAACTTCATAAATACACCGTCTAGTTTTTTTAATATACAATCTCTCGTCTATTAAGAAAACATTGTTGAAAGACGCTCATTCTAAATCACGTCAAATAAATTCTACGTATTAATATTAATGGTGTAAAATGGAAAATCAAGCAAATCATCTCATTTTACATGAGAAATCACTGAATTGAAAATTATATTTTTGTGTGCTATAAAATAATAAAATCCTCTTCTTGTTGTTGTTAATCTATCTGTGATCTTTAAATTCTTGAAACAAACAAAGCCAGTTAAGTGAACCTGGAGCCAGAGTGACAGTAAACACAGGTCTGATGACAGAATCGAACCCACGGCCCCTCAGACCCGTTGCTGCTCCTGTCCCGCTGTCACAAGCAAAAGTTCAGATCATTTTCTGACGGCTTTTGAAATAATTCTGGGAAATGTTGTGAAATAAGCCAGAATCTACACAGAACAGACATGTTTCATATAAATGATGTTATTATTCCTGAGGTTTTCTATGTGTTGTATATCTACATCGTTCTGTGCAGGTCTAGAAACCGGCCTAAACACAAACATACCTCAGTCTGTATCACTGGAAATCACATGATTCCACATTCGTAGCTTAAACAATCAGATTCTCAGAAGAACAGCGGCTGTCGCTTGATAACGAGATAATAAATCTAATTTAATTCCAGTTTCAGAGACGACTGAAGAGTTAATTATGAACTCAGGTCAGAGAGGCCTTGGGGATGGAGTCGACCGGGTTGGAAGCCATGTTCACAAACTGAGCCAGGACGAGTCTGGCTGCTGAGGAGGAGGAGGAGGAGGAGGAGGAGGAGGAGGAGGAGGAGGAGGAGGAGGAGGAGGAGGAGGAGGAGGAGGAGGAGGAGGAGGAGGAGGAGGAGACTGGACCTACAACGTCCTGAAGAGGAGGAAATGATTTCAACTCTTTGTTTCCAAAACGTGATGAGAAGCTTTTCAACAGAAACGCACGAAGGCTCGAAACTGATAAAATGTAAACATGTTATCAACCAAGTCACAAATCAATGTGAACACAATAAACAATATTCTGTTAAATAACTGAACAGGAGGGTAAAGATAAATTAAGTTTATAGTTAAATATTGATCTGAGGATTGTGCTAGATTAAAAAAGTAAGGGAGTCGATTACAATTAATTCTGAGGGAAATGATTAAACAATTACCAAAATAGCTTTTAGATTTTTTTCCTTTATCAAACATCAGTTCATGAAATCAATTAAACTTCTTATATTTAACTTTTCATGCATTAATTTCTGCAAACGGAATATTTATGGGAATTGGACGATTGTTCAAAACTACATTTGAAGACGTCACTTTGGAGGAGGAGGAGGAGGAGTGAGCCTGAGGTCTCCTGCTCTCCGCCTGTGATATGGCTCTGTCCATCATTATTAGGGTTGCAAAATTCCGGGAATATTCAAAGTTGGAAACTTTCCATGGGAATTAACGGGAATATAAGGGAATATACGGGAATTAACGGGAATAAACTGGAAATGTTGTGGGTAATTTATACTAACTGTATTGACCTTGTCATTTACAGACATAAATATAAACATTTTGTTGTGTCATAGGCTGATTTGAGCCCTGAGGAAACTTTGGGCACTTGACTATATGCTTCAGCATCGTTGTGTCATTCTTAACATAGGTCTTTGCACAGTATTTGCAAATGTACACAGCCTTTCCTTCTACATTGGATGGGGTGAAATGTCTCCACACATGAGAGAGTGCACGTGGCATTGTTCTGTAGAATAAGATGAGAAAAAAGTTTGTAAAAAAACACTAATGCAATGCCAGAGATATAAATAGTTAGCCAAACAATTGGAATCGTCTGTAAACATATTTTACAATTGATGGATAAATGAATGGAAATAGTCTAGATGAACAGATGAACAATCCTCAATCAGCATGCTAATATATTTTCACAGTAATATCATGGAAACTTACCTGACTAGTCCTTCACTCTACAGCAGGCCTCAATAGCCCTGTTGTAGAGTGAAGCATGCTGGGAGTTATCTGTGCATGTGATGGAAGAATGCACAGTGGAGGGTTGAAACTCAACGTTTCATACATCTTTAAAATAGAGTTTTGAATGATGTTTTTTATTGCTCGGCGTTTAATTTGCATAGTTTTTTTTTTCTTCAAAATTCCCAAAATTCCCGAGCTTAATATTCCTGTGGAAAGTTTCCGGAAAGTTTCCGCCCCTTTGCAACCCTAATCATTATACTGAAGATTCTCTCCTGAACTTGAGTACAGTGGGATAGATCAGAGCTGGTTGACCGTGTGGACACTGTCAGGTCTGCTCAAAGACACAAACTGTCCAATCAGAAGACAAGAGACAGCTGAGCAGCAGGACACACGTGATGCTGATCGTCCGTCTCTCGGTCGGAGACGAGCACACGAACGTGTCTCTTCTCACTAACTCACCCACTGCCTCTGGTTTCTCTTGGCCCGGCCTGTTCTGGCCTACAGAGCAGATACCAGCTCTCCAACACAAACACGTACATGGGAATACTTTGTCAGGTATGTTGCGCAGTAAACAGAATTAGTGGGAAAAGGCAACAGAGAGAGAGAGAGAGAGGGAGAGGGCGAGAGAGGGATGATTCACTACATAACACAACCATTAGGCCGAGGACAGAAACCTGCCTGTGATCCAGTCATACCAGCACGATGATGCACAGCCGTCCCGGTTACACAACCCGTCCTGTGATCAATACCCTGGCCCCTGCAGGCCGGGTGACACACAGGTCTGAGGGTGAGGCCACGCCCACAGTTGAGTTTCTGGGAGTCTTCGAGGAAAACTCTCCCCTGCTGCTGGTTCCTGTTTAGGTGAACGTGACCTGAATTAGCAGCGAAGCGAGGCTGGTAAACAGAATCCCGTGGGCGCCACACTGGATCGGTTACTGGATGTTTTGTTGGTTTCATCCCACCAGGTCCGAGGCTTCGAGTGGATTCACAACAAATCAGATTCTGAGGCCCTGTGACATCAGAGCTGGATCTCTGATCGGCCCCGGAGGTGATTTCAGTTTAGAGAAAAATAACCAGGCTGCAGTTTCACCCTCAGCACAACTTTCAAAGCAAGCTCTCTCTAAAGCCGAAATGTTATTGTTCTCATCTGAACTGTTCAACCAGAGGGAAGGAAATCTTCAAATGTACTGCTCCAATCACAACAAGGTTTGGGCACTTTGAGGAAATCGGGGGGGTTCTTCTCAGCCATTTGAAGTTATGTGGAAGAAGATTAAACGCTGCAGGTGTAAAGAGAAAAGAACCAAACTTCTGCACCAACTTTCCTTTTGCCAGTTTAGTATAGGGCTGAACGATCAATTGCATTTGCGATTTAATCGCGATATGATAAAACGCGATTTCCTAATCGCAACGTGCGCGATTATAACCTGCGAACGAGAGTAGCGCACCGGGCTGCCGTCCAAACCATTTCATTAACTTCAGGAAACTGTTCATACATGCAGTTGTACTGTTTGACTTTGTGGCCTGTGCATTTCTTCGTTTTTTATTTATAACTTTATTTACTTTGATTTTACAAAGCAGGAGCAGTAAGACACCTATCATTTTAAATCTTATTTAACACTAAATGTATCTAATATTGTGTTGGTCGTATTTAAATCATTCATTACGTTTTGTTGGGGGAAAAAAATTGGATCAAAAAAAAATCGTATATTAAATCGCAATCGCAATATGGGGAAAAAAAATCGCAATTAGATTATTTCCCCAAATCGTTCAGCCCTAGTTTAGTAGTTCAGAAGTTCAATAAAAGACAGAGAATGGAAAGAAAATAAAACAAAAGTTCAAACTATAAATGTGATCGTTGTTGATTAGTTGAGCAATTGATTAAGTTGTCAACAGATATTTTAACTGTTTGATGTTTTTAAGCAAAAATAAAAATGTGTTGCATTTGAAGACTTCAAATCAAGCTCAGGGATGTTGTGATTTCTTGAAATAATCGTCTGACCTGTTGATTAAAAAGTACATGTTGACTTAAACCCAGATATTGATTCGTCTGTGTCTCTATGTGAAGCCGGAGCAGGAGGCCACACTCTGGGTCATTAACTGAACACATCTTCAACCACAGAGGAGAAGACGCCTGCAGCCAAATCTAACATCAAACATCAAAGTTTGTTCTCTGCAGATACTCAGCACACTCCTTGTAAAATGTCCGGTGTAATCGGAAACACCGGTGTTGTTGTTGTTGTGAGTTTATTACCAGGTGATAAACCTTCGAACTATAAATGACGTCAAAGACTTTAGTGACTTCTCCTCAAGCAGAAGAGAGAGAGAGAGAGACCTCCTCCCAGGAGCAGAGTTCAACCAGCTGATCAGTGTTTACATTTAATCAACAACTCCTGGTGCCACACTCCCTCTGTGACCCTTGACCTGGGAGAGCACAAGGAGCAGGCTGAATGAGGACAGAGCAGGAGGAGCAGAGCGGGAGAGGAGAAGAGGAGGAGCAGAGGAGGAGGAGCAGAGCTGGAGAGGAGAGCAGGAGGAGCAGAGGAGGAGAGGAGAGCTGGAGGAGCAGAGCTGGAGGAGGACAGAGCAGGAGGAGCAGAGGAAGAGGAGGAGAGGAGGGAGGAGAGCTGTAGGAGCAGAGCTGGAGGAGCAGAGAGGGAGGAACAGAGAGGAGGAGCAGAACAGGAGGAGCAGAACAGGAGGAGCAGAACAGGAGGACAGAGCTGGGGGAGCAGAGCTCGAGGAGCAGAGAGGAAGAGCAGAGAAGGAGGAGCAGAGCTGGAGGAGAAGAGCTGGAGGAGCAGAGAAGGAGGAGCAGAGCAAGAGGATCAGAGCTGGAGGAGCAGAGCAAGAGGAGCAGAGGAGGAGGTGGAGAGGAGGAGGAGCAGAGGAGGAGGAGCAGAGGAGGAGGAGCAGAGCAGCAGGAGGAGAGCAGCAGGAGGAGAGTGGGAGAGGAGAGCAGGAGGAGGAGAGTGGGAGAGGAGAGCAGGAGGAGCATAGCAAGAGGATTAGAGCTGGAGGAGCAGAGCAAGAGGAGCAGAGGAGGAGGAGCAGAGCAGGAGGAGCAGAGCTGGAGGAGCAGAGCTGGAGGAGCAGAGGGAGAGGAACAGAGCTGGAGGAGCAGAGCAGGAGGAGCAGAGCAAGAGGAGCAGAGGAGGAGCGGAGCAGGAGGAGCAGTTCTCCAGGAGCCGGTGACAGATGTGAGCCTCGACTCCTCCGAACTATTAAGAACTGAGGCTGAAAATAAACATTTGGCTTCAGAGACGATCTCCTCCTTCTCCTCCTCCTCCTCCTCCTTCTCCTCCTCCTCCTTCTCCTCCTCCTCCTCAGCCTCTCGCCAACTCCTCCTGTTACACAACGGGTCAGAACACAGCGGTGCAGGTTCTCCTGCTTCTGCAGAACTCAGAGACAAATCTAAAGAGTAAACACCAGACCCAATCCTGTAAAACTCATCTGAACCTAAACACAACATCGGACAAATCGTGAGCCGGCGATGTTCAGTCGACACAAATCAACCAGAGTCTTAAAATAGCTCGAGCATAAATGTTTTTAAAGGAGACGTTTGTTATTTTCAATTCATCCTTTTGACTCGATATCCAAAGAAAAGACCAGAACGACACGGCCACAGTATTTTCTAACTTCACAAACATCACTGTGCATTTGGTTTCTACTGGTGCTGGGCACAACTGTAATAAGCAAATATTATTACGTGGGAATAATTTGTGGAGCTTGATGAAAAATAAAAATCTGATATGTTTATGGGATTGATATCTGCGAGGGGACTGTGAAGAGGTAAGAGTTTTACTTTCTGGGACTTTGTTGTGGTTCTTACGATATAATCATCATCATGCTCCTCCTCCTCTTCCTATTTGGGTCAGGTCACGTTCAGGACGCCCTCAGATAAGAAAAATGATTTCTTTGAAAATCCTCTTATGCAAGTCAAGTTCATTAAGTTTTCCACTGATCCTTTTTGGAAAACCCAGAACCACATGTCATATGTTAATTTGTTTAATCTGTACAACACAATGCTTTGTGTTGAGGGGAGTTGTGTGATATTTGTTATCAGGGACCAGAGAACTTTCTTCAGCTGTGTTGTTACCTTCAGAAAGAGTCACATGAACTTTTCCTCTGTTTCCAGGTGTTATGCTAAGCTAAGCTAACTGGCCTTAGCTTCCTATTGACCATGATGACATCAGAGTGATATTGATTTTCTCATTAAACTCAGCATGAAAAGCAAATGAGTACATTTGTAAAAACAAGTCAAAGTATTCCTTTAACACGAGTGACCTTGTAGAAATGAACCTTGCCAGATTAGAACCCCGGCTGGAGGCTCGTGAAAAACAAAAACCACAAATCAAATCCATGTCAGGATTTCCTTCAATTCTCAATCTCCGTCTCGGCCGCCGAGAAAGAAAAAGAGAAAACGGAAACCGGACTTTAAATAGAAACACGTGACAGGAACGTGAACATTTAATGTGTCAATCACGGACAAAGTACTAAGAAGTATTGTAGTTTCTTTTTTTCAAGCCTGTTCCAATTCCTCAAAATAACCATCAGAAGGAAATCTGTGTTCCTGGTGGAGCGGCAGGAAAAATAACACCTCGGATAAAGACATTTTGTTCTCCTTGACTTGAACAAAGCACCGAACCTAAAAACAACAAGCGCCGCCGACAAAAGCCTCACGCTTTGTGTTGGCGTGGCCGCTGTCATGACTCAGTGTTTTTTGTCCGTGTGGTGTCACAGTCAATGCCAGCGGAGCCGGGCCTCCGAGATACAAAGAGCAGAATCAATGGAGCTTTGGAAAAACTGATGGAAAACCACTAGCCGAGCGCTGGGAGGGCCGAGGGAGCGAGGAGCCGGGCGGCGGGGGGGCCAGCTGAGCATCAACACCCGACGCCATCACCAGCCGCTGAGCACCCCCCCCCGTCCGCTCTTATCTATCTGACAAGCAGAGAAAGCCTCCGGAGCCGAGTCGATATCAACCCCGACTTCCCTGGAATGACTTCCAAGCCGAGAGACGGAGCCAAAATGCACAGCGGCACAGATCAAAACAACCACACACACACACAAACACACACACACACACACACACATCTCCCTTGCTAATGAGTGTACACATTCAAAGAAAGGCATTATGGGTAGCTCATGAAACTGGGACGGGAAGGCAACATTCACACTCGGGCCGCCGGAGATATTTGCATTTTTAAAGGAGAAACCAGCTTCCTGATTTTTTGTGATTTAACCGGGAAGCTGTTCCTCCCGGTTGCATGACAACCGAACAGCGGGAACTGGGAAAAGGTGAAGGTGAAGAAGAAGAAGAAAGAAAATACATATCACATTGAGTTTCTCCTGAAGACGAACAGATGTTCACAGAAACAACTTTAATTACCACTTCCAGCAGAAAAGCCTCCCGGGGGACAAATCTAAACCTTAAAAAAAACTCCTTTTTATTTTTTTTAATTGGCTCAAACCCCGGAGTTTGCTCTTCTTTTCCTTAAACTGGATCGAACAGAAGAGACTGAACACGGAAACAATCTGCTAAGTGGGACACTGAGCCGAGCTGAATCATCTCCTCCACCGCAGAAGCATCGCACTGAAATAATAAAAAGCTCTTAATTCACACCGGAGAGCTACAAGGAGAACACACACACACTCCGTCCCAGCATGCCTTGCGTCCCATTTACACAATTAATACTCAATCTGTCGTGCGTCATGAATTAGTAAATGAATTCTGCCACAGCGTGAGAGAATAAACCAGGAGAGAGAGAGAGAAGGGGGGGTAAATTACCTTCTGAAGGCTGTTTGGGTTCAGCTGCGTCTTGTCTATTATCTTAATTGCCACCTGTGGAGAGAAAAAACAGCATTGGAACAGAGCTGAATAGACGAGAAGAAGAAGAAGAAGAAGAAGAAGAAGAAGAAGAAGAAGAAGAAGAAGAAGAAGAAGAAGAAGAAGAAGAAGAAGAAGAAGAAGAAGAAGAAGAAGAAGAAGAAGAAGAAGAAGAAGAAGAAGAAGAAGAAGAAGAAGAAGAAGAAGAAGAAAAAGAAAAAGAAAAAGAAAAAGAAAAAGAAGAAGAAGAAGAAGAAGAAGAAGAAGAAGAAGAAGAAGAAGAAGAAGAAGAAGAAGAAGAAGAAGAAGAAGAAGAAGAAGAAGAAGAAGAAGAAGAAGAAGAAGAAGAAGAAGAAGAAGAAGAAGAAGAAGAAGTGGAACTGACATCAGGAAGCTCAGGAACAGAAACTGACATTAAGGAGCCGAGGCAGAACCGAAAATATGTTGTTTTCATAGAAATAACACTGGATACATCTCGATATATAGTCCAGGCAAAGTAGCCCAATTTGGAGCCAAAAATAGAAGTAATTGTAAAAGAATTTTTTTCAGCATAGATCATTTCTATGAGGTGTCCAGAACAACATACTAAAAGTCCTAAGAAATCCTAGTTGAGGAAATATGTTTAATTCTCATCAATGTGCCAATAAGGCAACAATACACCCCAAAAAGACTATTTTTTTTCTTTACTCCTATCAAAATGAAACTTTACACAATGAAAGTAGCCATGAAACGTAACATTTTTTGTATTACAAGTTTCTTTGAAAATGAATTTATGTATGTATTTGTCATACATATGAACGGTGTTTCTGCCTATGCAAATTAGGACATATTCAATAAGTGTGGAGCTCATGTGCTTGTCAAATTCATTTCAAAAGAAACTTGTAATACAAAAAAAGTTACTTTTCATAAATACTTTTACTATGTAAAGTTTTATTGTGGTAGGAGTAAAGGAAAAAATTAAGCCTATTTGGGGCATATGCGATTAGTGTATAGCTCATTTGCATATTCAAATTCATTTTCAAAGAAACTTGTAATACAAAAAATGTTACGTTTCATGGTTACTTTCATTGTGTAAAGTTGTGTAAAGCATTGTGTAATGCTGAAAAAAATTCTTTTACAATTAGTCGGTCGTAAAACGCTACTTTGCCTGGACTATTATATCTTTTAGAGACAATCTGAGACGGTTTCCACATTCTCCTCCAGAAGAAGTCGAGCAAACGGCCGCTGAGGAATAATTAACGACAGAATCAAGAGGGAATCGAGGGGAAAAGAGTCGAGCGCCGAGTTCAGAAGAAACTCTTTCTGTTCATCAATTATAAACGGATCAAACGCTCGGCAGCGGCTCATCCTGAAAACATCCATTACTGCCAACAAGGTTTAGAGCCACGAGCCGGGTTAGGAATACGAAGGGTGTTTGTTTTAATATTTTACTCATTCTCGTCCCGAACACGCTAAGATTTAACAGTTCTTCCTTTTTGAAACACGGATGTGACAAGTCTCACAGAAGAAGAATGTTAAAAAACTGCAGCTTTGATCGAATGGGCTAAAAATGGAAAACTTCTGAATTAGATTAGGAAGCGTCTGATCACGGAACGAGAAATAACCACGTTAGGAATCAGAGCAGTTTGTGATATGATGTACAGTCGACACAGAAGAAGCATTGATGTTTCATTTCCAGCTCTGGGATTTGATCTGAGCTTTGTTTCTTTAAAAGCTGAATACGAGTCCGTCACTATGATCCCCCCCCCCGATGATACTGCTGCAGTTTCAGTGCTGTTAAGGTAACGACTCTGAGGGGGGGGGGGGATGCTATCAACATCCATCTCTCAGTCTTTTCACGAATCAGTAAAATGCTTCCTCAATGTTTCTCCTGTGACGACCTGGGATCGGATATCACTTCCTGCTCTATAAGCAAATTATAAATGTAATTTGTATTCGCAAAGACAAATCATCACTAATCACTTTCCATTTGGGAGTCATCATGTTTAATATGATATATATAAAATGAACTGATTTGTTTGGATTGGATTGTATATGTGCATCTATATAAAATGGCTCCTGAGTGAGAAAGTAGAAAAAAAACATACTTGTTTTAGTTTTATCGTTTATAGAGCGTAAATTAAAATAAGTTAGGAGTAGTCTTCTGAAGTAATAAATATAATAATATATACATATAATATATTAAATTTTGTGTTTGCAAAGACAAATCATCACTAATCACTTTCTATTTGGGAGTCATCATGTTGATATGATAAATATCAAATGTAAAGGAATTGGATTGTATATGTGCATCTAAATAAAATGGCTCCTGAGTGAGAAAGTAGAAAAAAAACATACTTGTTTTAGTTATATCGTTTATAGATCGTAAATTAAAATAAGTTAGGAGTAGTCTTCTGAAGTAATAAATATAATAATATATACATATAATATATTAAATTTTGTGTTTGCAAAGACAAATCATCACTAATCACTTTCTATTTGGGAGTCATCATGTTGATATGATAAATATCAAATGTAAAGGAATGGGATTGTATATGTGAATCTATATAAAATGGCTCCTGAGTGAGAAAGTAGAAAGAAACGTGCTCGTCTTAGCTTTATCGTTTACAGAGTGTTAATTTAAATAAGTTAGGGTTCGTTTTCTGAAGTAATTGTAAACATGTTATCAATATTTAACGGTTGTGAAACTAATTTAACCTGAACACGCTAAGTTTTAACAGTTCTTACTTTTGAAACCACGTCAAAGTCGTTGAATGTGACAAGTCACAAATAATCACCAACGCCATTTGTGTTCGCAAAGACAAATCCTCATTAATCACTTTCCATTCGGGAGTCATCATGTTTAATATGATAAATATCAAATGTAATGGAATTTGTTTGGATTGGATTGTATATGTGCTTTTATATAAAATGGCTGCTGAGTGAGAAAGTAGAAAGAAACATACTAGTTTTAGTTTTATCGTTTATAGAGCGTAAATGAAGGCACCCTACATTTGGAATGAGGTCCAAAAATCTTTAAGGTTGTGCTCATTTATTTCATTAAGGGAATTCTCGAATCTTATCTCATGTACAACTGACTTCTCCTGCAGTGATTGTAACTGTTAGTTGACTTAACCATAGTATTTATTGAATCGTCAAAAATGATTGTTTATGACCTTTTCCCTTGTATTACTGTATGCATATATATATATATATATATATATATATATATGCATATTTATTTTATTCCTATTTTTTTTCTTTCAATGTATCAACTCTTCATTGTACCCTTGTTGTAAATGGGGGTCTTATTCCTCAATGTGTTTTTCCGAGGCTTAAATAAATAATCAATTAATCAATCAAATTTGAATAAGTTAGGGTTCGTTTTCTGAAGTAAATGAAGCATGTAATCAATATTTAACGATTGTGAAACTAATTTAACAATTTAACAATTTATCAAATGTAAAGGAATTGGATCGTATATGTTCATCTAAATAAAATGGCTGCTGATTGAAAACCTCAGCAGAAAGAAAGAAACGTGCTTGTTTTAGTTTTATCGTTTACAAAGTGTAAATTTAAATAAGTAAGGCTTCGTTTTCTGAAGTATATGTAGACATGTTATCAATATTTAACGATTGTGAAACTAATTTAACCTGATTTTCTTGTACAACCAGTACGAAGTCGTCTGAACACCTTGAACCTGACTTCCTTCTCTACAGCGTCCCCGTGCGTCTCACCTCTCGGCCGGTGAGGATGTGTCGGGCCAGCTTGACCTTGGCGAAGTTGCCCTTGCCGATGGTCTTGAGCAGCCGGTAGTTCCCGACGTGCGGCTGCTGCGGCTCCTCCGAGCTGCGCGAGCGCACGCCGGTGCGGCTGGAGCGCGTGCTGATCTCCTGGCGCCCATTACTGTGAGACGTGTGCTGTGGAGAAAAAGAGACATTATTTTAGACATCTGCAGGTGGTGCATTCTGGGAAACATGTACGTGCATCACATGACCGGTGACTCGTGGTGATCTGCTGCTCCACTCAGGATATTTATAGTTCTTCATCCAGGAGAGGAAAGTAACTTTTATCTTCCACCTGCCGCCGCTGCCGAGCTCGGTGTTTACAGGAAGTTTTATGATTTCAACCGTCAGAGCCTCAGAATCAGAGGAATCTGTGACATTGAAGTCTGACACAAGCATTAATGTGATAATAATAAATCAACCGACTAATCATTTGATGTCTGAGATGTCAGAAAATAAGGGGAAACGTTTCCATCACAAGTTCCCAGGATCCTCTGTGACGTCCAAACAGAAAGATCTAAATCCTTATCAACAAGGCCCGGGACCCCCACCAAGGCCCGGGACCCCCACCTGACTCGGACTTTTATTCCACCCCCACACCTCTAGGATGTGTTAAATTAACACATTATATCATATCATATTATTAGGGCTGGGCAAGTTAACTCGTTTCAATCGAGTTAACTCAAGTGATGAGTTAACTCGATTAATTATTTTATCTCGCATTCACTCAGGTTTGATTATTTATTGTTTTATTGTGAAAGTCAGGCTTTTATTTTGTGAAAGTCTGTTGCTGACTGCAGCAGAACAGGAAAAAAGAAAATAATTGGCGGATAAACAATCGAGTTAACTCATCACTTGAGTTAACTCGATTAAAACGAGTTAACTTGCCCAGCCCTACATATTATATTATACTGCATTACATTGCATATTGCAATCTGACACTGTTCACTGTTTTGCATTTAGCATTTCACTTTTTACTTCACTTTTTATATCTTTTAACTTTTATATATTTTTATTCAGAAATGTTTATGTCAAAATAAATGTTACTTTGTATAAATATTGGTAAAAAGTGAGTAAAAAAGAAGTAAACAGTCAGTATATATATATACTGGTTTCCTATTTTTTATTGCTCTCCTATGTATGTTGTATTTATTGAGTTTCTATGTTTCTATGTTCATTGTTTGCACCAATAACCAGAGCAAATTCCTTGTATGTGTAAACGTACTTGGCAATAAAATTCTTCTGATTCTGATTCTGAGATTATTAGGTTAGTTTATTTATTCTCTCAGCTCTGAAACCGTTTAGGAACATCCCTGTTTTCATTTGTGATCGGATCTAAATGTTCCAGACCAGAATCCCACAGTTCAAACTCGGCTTCAACACATTAATGAGAATCACGTGCATAATAATAATTGACTAAATTGAAGAAATGTGACTCAGGAAGTTGTGTTTTCAGACAACAGGATCAACAGAATCCAGAAAAACTTATTTACGTTTATTTTAAAAGGATTTTCACCAGTTTCCCAGAGATTATTTCATGGATCTTGATAAAACAAATCAGGCACATTCATGGGACACGACTGTCATGAGTCTGTGCATTTTAGCTTGATTGAATTGAAGGAGCCTGTGGGGCCTTGGCGGAGGAATGTGCTCGGCTGAGTTCCATTCCGGTTGCCTCATGTCATCCTCGTTTCCTCGACTTGTGTAAAGCAACTTTTCAGCTGCTGTACTGCAACAGAGGGTCAGCTCACTAATCATGTTTCTGTCATTTTCTTTACTCTTCCCTCTGTTCAAATCTTGTTCAAAATGAAATATTAATTTGAACTTGCATTAAAAAGATACAAAAAAATAAAAGACTACGTGACTGTCAGTGTTTGTTCCTGTGGTTTTAGGAACAAATACAAGTTAATTAAAGGTTATTGAAGAGTCAAACCATAGCAACAGTCTTGTTTAGAGACACTGCTACTGTGATTTACTCTGGGAAAATTATTATGTGAAACTCGTAAACAACCCACATCTTGAATTATAATGTTTCATCATCTGTGTAATTAGCAGATGACACTTTAAACACCATTAACACTCATTAAATATCTGTCATTAGTGGTGAGAGCTCTGCTTCCTTTTCCCTGAAGGACATTAGACCTAATTTGTCACCAATGTTTTTATGATTAGTTCTGGAATCACAGTCTTGAGTTTCTCCTTGGACGTAAAACAATCCGTTTCTGCCTTTTCAGTCATTAAGACCAATTATCGGATGATTCATTGATAATAGAAATGTGAGTTGCAGCCCAACATGACGTCAGTGTGTATTACACACACCAGCTCTGCTCCTCACACACACACAACACTGGAAAATCCTGTTTACCAACCAGCTTTGTCTACTCAGAGAGTCTCAGTGGGATCTGAACTCACGAGCCCGAAACTTAACTCCTCAGGATATTTCACAAAGGCCTTGAAGTGAACACACACACACACACACACAACCTGATGCATTCTGGGTCTTTATCTGGGTTTTGATGCTGCACAGCTCTGACGCCACCACCAGTGGAGGGATTGATTCCCCCCCCCCGCCTGTCCCAACAACTATAAAAACTGAATGTGATGATCGACTGCTCGGCTGACGTCTCATTAACAGCGGCGATGCCCTCTGCTCCGCCCGGCGCGGCCCCTCCCGTCCCCACCCGACTGACCCCATTCACCCCCCCGACAACAGTGAAAGGGACTGTGATGAAGTGGGAACTTTAACAATAAGAGTGTCACCCTTTAACTTCTTGCCCCCCTAACGGCATATAAACCACGTTATAACTCTACTGCATGTCCTCAATCCACAAAGCATAAACCCAGTTTTATCGTCTCTAGTTGAAACACGATTAAATCTATACGATAATGTGCAGATACTAAAGATAATACGACTTCTCATTGAGCATAATGGAGATTTAACAGCAGATAGAGTGAGTATCAGGTACGAAGGGAAGACAAGGTCACAAAAAACTAAATTACCGCTGCAGACATTAAAAACATCCATAATAATATTGCAAAGACATCAGGGGACGTATAAATAACCGTAACAATCACAAAAGGTCACTTAAAACTCTCTTCTAAGCTGCAGAGACACTTTAAGTCGCCAAAGGAATATTTTAGGATTCTTCAGCGATAGGAGATAAAAATACCATCAACTGGGATCAGGTCACTGGTGAAAACCAAGTGGGACGATCAGGACGCCGGGTTTCTCTCTTTTCCTCTAAAGAAACAAACAAGTTTCCATTTTTCCACATGACACGAGAAACAGAAAAGGCCAGATTGATTTGATCCTTTCCTTTTCAGTGGCTACTCACAAAGCTGCGGTGTGTCCTGGCTGCTTGGGCGCCCGTCATGTTCACACAGGAGAGAGAGATTCTGCCCCGGTGAAGAGGAGGAGGAGGAAGAGGAGGAGGATGCCCGGAGAGAGATTCCCACAACACCAGACTCCCCCCAACTCAAGAGCACCGGCAACCAGACAGACAGGGAGGGAGACAGGAGGAGGGGGGGGGGTGCACTGATCCCAGTCAAGCCCCATTACAGGCAGACACACCAAAACCGGACACCAGACTCTATCCTTTCAAAATAAGAGCTTCCAGTCAGCTGCTTTCTGAAGGGTTGGAGGCATAAAGGCTCCTCTGTGCCTTTGTGTGGGATTATCTCGCAATTGGACTTCAGGGTTTAGCAAGAAACTGAGGGTTTTCACGATTTTCTCACATTTTGTTTAACTCAGGGATCGATTATTTCAGGAAAATCTGGATCTAAATTAGCACTGTTCTGTTTATCTTTGTTTTAACTCTTTGTTTTCACTGTTTTTTTACATTTGCAGCTGGTGAAACGTCTCATTTTCCACCACACGGGTGAATAAAGGTTCCACCACATCCCATCAGCTCCACTTGTGCTTTGTCTCTTCTCCAGCTGACTCCCTGCTGCTGCCGTGACCAATCATGAGACTTTGATGAAATCACATGTGCACGTTACGCGGCTGCGGTTGAACAGGATGTGAGCAGAAAGGGGAGATTACGGTGGATAAGTAGGAATATGAATTTTAAACTAACGTGAATTCAACAGAAGCACGTGGCGATGTGGAGAGTGAAGGTTCAGAAAGTATTAATTACAGCAATGAAAACGTCCTAAACAGCTGTTACAAGACTTAAGGAAACTTTAGCAGCTCGCTCTGGATTTAAGTTTTGAGAGTGAAGTGCTCCAACACTTAGAGAATCGATTACCAGCTAATTAATTATTTGACAATATGATCATTTAAATCATCCAACCAAAACATTCATATAGTTCCTCTTTCCTTCACATTATGAATTCACGCATGGAACAGGCAGAAGCTGGTTTGTATGACTAATGAGCGAAAACTGTGAGAAATTCTGAAAACTGAGCGGATGTTTGAATTAAAATGACCCCTAACACTAAAAACGTCCTCTTTTTTGTAGTTGTTAATTATGTTTTTTTAAGTGACAACTTAAAGGCTAAAACTACTTATTTTCATGCTCAATTATTTTTACATTTGACTCAGTAATAATTAGGGCTACAAAAACAAAATAGGTGATATTGATATCTGAGCAGCTGGAATCCGTGGATTTGGGGCACGCTTGGTTAAAATAAAAAAGACGCAAATATATTTAATTTTATACAGACATCTTAAGCTCATTGAGAAAATCAGAGCTATGTTTATTGGCTGTTTGGCCAGAGAAGTCATTCATTATTTAAGGCATCACCACAGGCTCTGTTGACTAAACTGCCATTTTGTTTTGCATCAATTCAAATAATGTTCATCTGATTTGTCAAAATATATGAAATATGGAAATTAGCATTAAAAAGGTGCGGAGGACTGCATTGGAAAACATTTAAACATCTTAAATTACAATTCAATTTGTGTTATTTAAAACAGATTTAAAATACTAACAGTTAGGGACATATGATTTAGCTATCCATGAACATTATTTCTACTTTTCTGATCATGTGGCCAGAGAAAAACTATATCACTGAAGTCATAACTTCCAGCTCTGGTAGTTATACAATACGACTAAATTGTCATTTAATTTTGTTTTACTGTAATGTACTGTTCATTTTATCTGTCAAATTCAAAATATAAGGAATATGGGAATTAACATTAGGAGATGTGGATGATTCTAGAGGAGAACACGTTTAATTCCAATTCAATGTGTGTCATTTAAAAACAGATTTTAAATACTAAAGGTTGGGGACATATGCAAATCATTTTTACTTCCGTTTCAATGTGCGTAGTTTCCTCTTTTGAAGGATTTAGAACAACAACACACATACGCTTTGATTCCTACTCTACAACGCTGCTATTTTTTGAGATTAAAATGATGAACTGTTTTTGTGCGTCAGCGAGGTTTAATTTTGAAAATCCAGAACCGGAAGCTCCAATCAGTTACATTGAGACGTTTATTTCTCAGACTGAGATTCTATTGGTCCCGAGGGGGCGGGACTAACGAGTCCATATTCGGAAGCTGAGCGGTGGAGCCCCCCCTGAGTGACAGCCGGGCCAGCCAATGGGAAGCCGGGCCCGGAACCACTGTTGCCTGCCAGATGAAGCAAAGTGTTGCAGTTCACTTTGTGTTCGGGCCTAAAGGTCCAGACTTCCGGTTCCGATCAGCTGCTCGCACCCAGAACTCAGTGAATAAAACGCAGAATAAAGACAAACACGCAGCGACGGAGGATTTAAAGTGAAACACTCCGACCCAGTGCAACAAATCACAGGAAGCCCGAGTAGAGTGCGGTGCTCCGCGGCGTCCGGGGCAGTGCGACCGGGAACTCTTACCGTCTCCGTCCCCTTCTCGTTCACTGTGGGTAATGGAGTCTTGTTGGACATCTTCTCCTCCGGTCCCGGTGCTCACGTCCACACACAATCCGCCGACACACACTCGCCACTAAGCCCGGTTCCTGCGCGTCGCCCCTCGGATCGAGTCCCTCCGCATGGGTCGCTTCCCTCCGGGGCAGCGGACGTGCTGGAGCCTCACAAGCCGAGCGGAAACCAGCCTGAAGCGGGTCCGACCCGAGGCAGCGTCCGGTGGTGGGTTCGAGTCCCTGAACGCAACTCACTGCTCAGGCGCTGTCCAGCGGAAAATGGCTCCGGGCTTTTCCTCTTCCTCTCACACAGCAGCTGAACGAGCAGCCGTGGGTTCGAGGCCCGGCGCGGCGTGCTTCCTCCCGGGCGGCGGTCGAAGGCGGCGGCTCAGATACTCGCCCTCGGTTCGGTTTCTTCCATCTCCGGCGGAACCGAAGTGAAGCTGGCGGAGTTAGGTGGAACCAAAATGGCGGCTCCGCGGCGGGGCTGGATTAGGGTGCGTTCACGGGCCGCTCCCAGGCTCCGACATCACAGCTCCTCCTGAGTCGTCCACCCACCAGCAGTTGTTTTCATTTGTTCCCGTCGATTACTCGATTAAAAATCCACCATAAGTTCAAATTCATTAAAAAAGTATTCGTCAAATGTGGAACGTATTGAAATGTAGGGAAATGACTAAGGTGCTTTTTTATTAATTCATAATTCTCAATTAGTCAACAAAATTCATTAGAAATTCATATTCATTTGTAAAATATCGAATAAAGGGACGTGTTTCGTTGTGGCTACAATGCATTTAATTTTTCCCCGATAAGTCAATTCAAATTCATTAGAGGTTTGTGGTAAAATTAAGCAAAATGTTTCAAATTGTTTACATGCAACACTACTTACACCTTTCTTACATTATATACTATTGTTCTTGAAGTGCAGTAGTGACACAATGATATTCATCACATGTTGGAATTAAATTGTGACATATGAATATTTGTAAAATACAGTATTTGTAGATGAGATATATTTATGAGTTTCTAAATATATGTGTTAAATAAAGGTTTAGATCATATCTTCTTCAAAAGTTTATTAAAAAAGTAGCAATATTACAACAACCAGAGTCGACCACTTATCTGCTGAACCATAAAAAACATGAAGAGACGTACAAGAATAAAATTAAATGAGATGAAATATAAATAAACACAACTCCAGGACACTGAAAAGCCTGAGGATACAGGTGGGTCTTCAGATTTAATTTAATTATGTCAATGGAATTAGAACTCAGAACTAAGTGTTAATAGGAAACAGTTTGGAGGCTTTGGGGCAACGACAGCAAACAAAAGATCGTTCTAACCCCTCGACCCTTGACCCTTGACCCCTGATCGAGGGACAGGATCATTGATTCATCAGCTGATTCAACTCAAGTTACATCACAACATTAAATGTGGAATTTGACATAAATAAATCTAAAAAAAGCACAAAAAATACATATAGAGAGCCATAAGAAACAATTGAGGACTATGAAGGGTCAATAAAATGACTTGATTACTGTAATAAACATCAAAGTCTAACTCTGCACACAGTCAGGGTGTGAGAAGTGTTGCACAGAAACGTGGGTGTTGATATTTCCCACGGCGCCTGAAGGCCGCGTCAGGAAGTGAGGAAAGCAGCTGAGCTCGGTCTCATTGGATCAGAACTGTCATCGACTCACTGGAAACTTTCTGCTCAGGAACAAACAACCTCCGGGAAGCTGCAGGAAATCAGCCTGACAACAACATCACGTTCTGGAAACGGGACTTTTTACACTTTACTTACATTTATTCAGATTTTTCACTTTAATAAATAACTTTTTTATTGAGGCAAATTTGTTCAATAAATCCAAAAGAGAATAAGAGAAATCAAAATCAACAATGATGGAAAAAACGTTCCACTAGACTCTATATATACATGAATCTCATAAATAATATTAACGGTTAATTAAGCAGAGCACTACTGACTGGGGCTTGTTACCTTTTGTGTTGTGATATCAAAAAACAAACTTGTACTAAGGTCCAGAGTTCCCTGTTATTGAGTGAATAAAACCGTTTAAATAATATATTTTTTGTGTCGTACCAAGACACGACCTAATTTACAAATAAATCTAAAAAGGAAATACAGTATTTATTATATTAACTTCTTGTTTAATTACTTATAATTCATAATATAAACTAATACTTGAGCTTGTCCTATCTGGCCAATGTGTATGTGTACAATATGGTCCTGAACCATATTTTCTGATATCTTAAAATCATTTGTTCCACAGACCTTGTTTATTGTTGCTTAATTGCATTGTGTTGTGTGGAATTCTCTAGGCAGATACTTGTACTTAAATATATATATATAACTTTTGAATTTTGAGTAAAAATGTATCATTTAGGTTATCCGACCACTGTTATATTTTACATTGCTATCACACTAGACGATCATGTGTAGGATTGTCTGAGGTATAAACTTGTTTCATTCTATTTGTGATGTTTCTTTTATTCAGTCTCATAACTACATGAACATAGTTTAATCATGTTTCTTACCAGCGTCAGCAGCTGTTGCTCTGGCAACGAAGAAAATGTGGATTAAAATAAATCATAAAATATATCTTGTATCTTAACTTGATTTTAAATCCTGTGGATAAAAAATGTTTTAACCAACACATGAAGTAGATTTTGATACCCATAAAGTATTCAATGTAAATATAAGTGTGTATTTCTCATCTATCAAATATTCAGCACAGAGCTGCAAACATTTCATGTGTAACTTGTTACTTTTGATTAATGTAAGTGGAAAAGCACCTGTAATATTTCCCCAAACTCCATCAATCACATTTTCTTAAGTCTGACAAACACTCAAATCCAAATATATTCCGTTTAATGGCAGAAGAAGCAAATAAACACATGAGAATCTTTGACCGGTGAATTTTCAATCAATCTTCAAACAGGTCATCGTTAATATTCTGTCCATCAATGTTATTTTAGAGGATCTTTAGAATTCAATTTAGAGTTTCGGTAAAAGAAACCGGCATGATCTGATTTCACAACGCGAGCCAAACGATTTCAATCCAGAGTAAACGCTCGAGTGTGCTGCTGGATAGCAAAACATTCATTCTTTATTGACTGGAAAAATAGAGGGACCAAAAAAAATAAAATAAAACACACAACATCATAATGTGCAGTCAAAATGATCCCAGAACACCCCTGATTAAAATCCCCAAATCGACTTCATTTCATGAACTCTATAGATCTCCAAAATTAGATTAGCATTAATGTGCAGCAAGTAAAGCGCTATGTTAAGTCATGCCACAAGCGGAGGAGGAGGAGGGGGGGGGGAACGGGGGAGTAAAGGAGGGAGAGGCCAGCCGTTTAGGTCGTACAGGGCAATGTGAGTCAAAGCCACAACACAAGAAAAGCATCGGTGTCGTCAGGAGTCTCAGATTGCATCGATGTCGAGGTCGTCGTCTTCTTTTTGGGGCGCGGCCGTTTTCACCGTCTCCACTTTGAGCTCGCGGGCAGAGGACGAGTACACAACCTGAGGAGAGAGAGAGAGAACACAAACCACTCAGTTGCTGAACAAACACAGGGTCACATCACGGTGAGGTCACGACCCCGACGTTTAACAGCAAGTTCACAACAAACAACGGATCCTTGTGGTCGACGTGAGTTCATTTAACACGATGAGGATTCACCGCCGTTGACATTTTCCCACCGGATATTAAACTCACAAAACTGGTGTTGCAGAACCACAACAAATATTGAACAAGATGTTTGTTCAGTGTCTGTGTTGACTGAAGCCTTTTTAAACAGGAACT
The DNA here is from genome assembly GCF_963576545.1 of Limanda limanda. Taxonomy (NCBI): domain Eukaryota; kingdom Metazoa; phylum Chordata; class Actinopteri; order Pleuronectiformes; family Pleuronectidae; genus Limanda; species Limanda limanda. The sequence continues at coordinate 25,590,499 of NC_083647.1, read as the reverse complement.
CAGGAGTCGCTGCACAACCCAGTCCAGACTTTCTCTCATCTTATATCACTTGTTTCTGTTTACAGGAAATCAACACCTAAATCTCTCTGAAATCCTGGTTCTGTACCACAACACAGTGAAAACTAACTGATCCACATCCATTACCTCCACGTTCTCATCATCTTCCACCTCCTCTGCTCCGCTGCCCTCGCTCTCCTCCTCCGCCTCCTTCAGCCATGTGACAAAAGGAGCAGCCTTGGCGTGGATCTCTTTGGCAAGTTCCTTAGAGACGTACTTCTTAGAGACCTGGTGGAGAAACAGCGAATCACAGTTGGTGCTCTGAGTAAAATCCAGTGTCTAATGTTCGGAGTTTAAATCACTTAAAAACAAATATGCTGTGTATGTGTTTAGGTTCAATATTTTCTGTCTGTTTCTTTTCTAACCAGCTTCACACAACTTCAGCAGCACAGTTGGGTCCTGATTATGCGTCAGAGTGATAAGTCTGTTCCAACACTGGATTTGTACAGACAGAGTTTAAGTAAACACACTTTGAGGAACCTGCAGGAAATGTTTTCATGAAGTAATTTACTTCTACTTCTGCAGGAAATTACAAATGTATTTGAAAATGACCTGACTATGAATTACAAGTTCTTTCAGTTTGAATTTTACTTTTATTTTACTTGATGCAGTTCACCTCTCACCTTTGTACCACTTCAGGTTATTTACTGGACTCAACTTGACTTTAGTTGATACAAATCCGTATTACATTAAACGTTAAAAACAGGTTAGACCCTAACAAGTCAAATAAGGGTTGAAACTAGCTGCTGAATAAAGTTCAATATTAAACCGAGTCAATACCACGGCTGCTTTTCAAAGTCTGAACAGTTAATGTTCACATGTGGTCTCAAACTGATAAGAAAGAAAGGTCTTTTTTTGAAAAGCTGAACATTTGGACCACAGAGATGTGTAGATGTAATGAGTTGTTGATATAAAGACATCTACACACACACACACCTTCTCTGCCCAGGCTAATATGACGTCCTCCTCCACCAGGTCATATTCGTACAGTTCCTTGAGGATGATGGGAACTCGGGACAGCAGCTGGACCTGATGCAGCTTCACGACGCACTCGAAGCCTCCCAGCAGATACTTCTGGGCTTTCTTGTTGTTGTGGGTGAACTGGGGAGAAATAATAAAAAAGATCACAAGCCAGTCAGAAGAACACTCGGGTCGTGAAGGGAAACATCTGAAGTTACATCTGATCCAGAGGAACGTTCAGAGGCGCATCATTCAACTCACTCGCAGGAAGTGGCGTTTGTATTTCTTGATCTGGTCGCGGATGTTCTCGTTGAAGAGCAGCTCGCTGAGGATGAGGGGGCCCATGGCCTTCACATCCAGGCGCTCTGCCTCCGCCAAGATATCCTTATCGGCCCCGTCGATGGTTCCACTCTCCTTCTTGTACTGGAGGAGCAAAGAAAACATTTGATCATAAGAAAGGTTTAAAGGAAACATAAGATTTGAAGGATCTTTTGCTCCTTTTAGGTCCAAAACTGGTATTTTACATAAATCTTTTGTCAACTTAATTATTTTCACATCTCCTTTAATGTCTTACTCAGATCTTTAAGTAGTAGAATGAGCCGACTAATGAACTACTCACTTATTAAAAAAGATCTGTTGAATGGAGGCTTTAACTGCTCAATTACAATTAAGGTCTGATGTTTTTGTGAGGAGGTGGCTACCTATTGTCTTAACTTTCTACTATTTATTTATTATTTTTCACTAATCAGTCTGTCATATATAATTTGTGATGCTGTCAAGGAATGTTTGTGTTTCTCTTCAATAAAGTTCTAAAAAAAAAAGAAAAAAGATCTGTTTCCACCATTTTAACAAAATTGAACATTTGTAAAGAAGAACAGAGGCTGTACGTGAATAAGGAGAATTCTTTGTGATTCTTACTTTGACAAAGTTGTAGAACAGGTTGACGCGCTCCTCCAGGGGTTTCTCCAGGTCCTCGCTGAGTGTCAGGTTCTTGGCGTGGCTGCTGATCTCCTCCATTCGCCTCCTCTGCGCCTCCTCTGTGGTCTCCTCGGCCCAGTCCTCGTCGTCGTCGTCTCGATCCTGACGAGCAGACACACAACCAGATCCATTAGAGACAGACAAACATTTAGGTTTTCAGTTGAGGGATCTTCTACACGGCCAATGTTTAAAAAAAACCTCAAAATAAACTGCAGGTTGTGAATCATGAACCTGAGCAAACAGGACGCCGTCATTGAAGCGTTTAACATCATTTCTCAGCAAACAAATGATCATAATGATTTGTGTTTGTGTTGAAGAGACCAACAGTCAACTAGCATGTGAATAATATCATGAAATTCACAGAGCCTGATAACAGAAGTTGCTGCAGACTGTGTGACGCTGATAATAAATTCTGTTTGTGTGCTCGACTTAAACAAAGATAAGCTCTCAACTAGGCCACTGGACTGTGCCCAGGGTTTGACAGAGTTTAAACTCTGCAGTGTGAGTGTGTCACTGCTCAGTACTGGTCCCTGATTGGTCAGAGAGCTCAGAAAGAAACCCACCACAGCATCAGGGGCGTCGAAGTCCCCGGTGGTCCCGGCCTCTTCGCCGCCGTTCTCCTTGTCCTTCTTGCGGTTCTTCTTATCTTTCTCTTTCTTGGCAGATGCGGCTACAATGTCGGTGATGTCTGTTGATGGAGAAGCAAAAAAATTGTCTATGAAATTGTCGAGGTTTCTATTGTGATCGTTACATTAAAACACTGCTGGTGTTGGTGTCAGAGTTCCATTAGAAGCAGGTTCTCACCTGGTGGGTTTTTGAGGATGAACGTGCAGAGCTTGTGTCTCATGTCGAGCATGCCGCGGTGTCCACAGGCCTTACACACAGTGCCAATGGTTTGTTTCTTGGAATTGACATTCTGTGAGAGGAAGACACAAAGTCAAAACTCAAGTAAAACACGAGTTCTCTGTATATGAATTAAAAGATATTTTACATTTTTGGGCGATCAGAACCAAAGGATTTGTGAAATTAGATATTTACCAGATCAGTTTCAGGGTTTTCGCACTCGGTGCACAGCACAAATTTTTTGATGAACCCATCAAGCATGTCCTGCAACTTGTTCGCCTCGTGGGATCCGTTGACGATGAAACGGTCGTTTTTGGAATCAAACTGGGTCTGAGCGCCGAGTTCACAACCAAAAAACTTGGTCGGGTCTGAGGAGGAGAGCAGAGATGAGGTCAGAGGTCAGAACGTAATGTCAGTTTCTTTTCAATCTTATCCGCCTGCTTTCAAACAACCGTGTGACCATTGTTTGATTGAAACACTATTGATCCTCATTGTTTCACTGAAGACATTCAGAAGAGATAAAGAGAGAGAGAACAGAAGATACCACACAAGGAGCTACTTACATGTTGGAGGCCTGTTCAGTGCCTTCGCAACATCAACCATGTTGACAATAACTGTCTTAATTCCATTCCCTTTGCCTTCAACCTGAAAGGAAGATAAAACACAAGGTTGACACTAGTCCCTCTACACAAGTTGAGGTTGCACATCTTAACAAAATGTTATAAACTTGATTCTGATCGATGTCACAAACTTGAAAGCTGTGGAAACTGATGGCGAGCCGTTACCTTGGCAATCAGACGGGGCATCTTGTAGCGGTAGAACTGGTCCAACACGCCGCGGTTGACGTTGACAGACATGTTGGCTGGATGTTAGCACTATCAGTAAGATAAAAGGATCTTGGTTGGGGATTTTTTGGGATCTTCTGTCTGGAAAAGAGGGGATGACATAAACGACTGCAAGCGTGCTCGGTCTCTGACATGAAAAATGTTGTGCCGCTGTGGCCGCAAGCTCCTTGCTTGAAGGCTAGATTTCCACCACACAGGTTCCAACGGCTGCGCAACAGCTCTGAAAGAGGAGAGAGGGACAAACGACAATCCATTATTAATGAGGAAAATCTAGAGGCATCTTCGTGGGAGTTGCAGACCACTTTAATACAGATTGAGTCAAAAGCATTGTCATTCAGTTATATAAATGAAATATAAAATCAATGGTTCGAATGCCTAGATGGTTCAAAACGTAAACTGTTGTTTAAGGATCTAAACATTGTGTTTCAAACTGCTGCTGCGACAGGTAAAGATCAGGGAAGACTTAGTCTGTAAACCAATCAATTGAGGCACATTAGTCATTCCTTTGAGATCTTGACAGCTCGCAGGCCACGAGAACAGAAAGAAACGATTCCTGTGGTGCAAAGTGATTCCAGAGTGGGTGCAGCTATTTCTCCTGAGCTACGTGAATTTCAGGAGGAACCAGAGAGACTCCGACAAAACTGAGGGACACTGCAGAGTCAAAATCCAGTGAGAACCAGGCCTCAGTTCCAACATGGCTGATACCTTGATACCGAATGACAACGCAGATTCCATTGCCTGAGCTCTGACACAGTTTCCCTACTTACAGGTTTAACATAAAACACACTCCACGTGTCTATTTAAATGTTAGAAAACAAACCTGTGTAAAAAGAAGCACAGGACAAACCCAGTGAAGCACCTGGCAACACATTGAACCGTTTAAAAAGAAGAGGGACGCTCCCTTTTAACCGGTTACGCCATGTCCAGCACATCAGCTGACACCAGGACGGCCCTGGCCCCAGCCGGGGACAATTGACCAGTTTGGAGCAGCGGTATTTTGCTGCGTTAGGGAACAGAGACACATAGCAAACCATCGTGGGTCAAAGTTCACCACGGCTGAGCTACATGTAAATCCACACACTGCAATCTGCCTCACCGCAGGGAGCCGGCGTTTTAATTTCCCGTCGTTAGCAGTTATCTGAAGTGGACGGTTCAGTGCTGTTAAATTTACATATATGTGACCGAGCCCTTGAGCACGGGAACGGTTGAATGTTAAATTATTGTAGTTGGATAAGGTTGTTAAACAAATATTTGGAGTTTCACTTTATACTTGTAAAGGTGCAATAAGTAAACTTATATTAACACCAAATACTACCTTTTTTATCATTGTTTAGTTTGAAACTATTATTTTATTGTATTTATTTGCTGCTCATACTTATGTTTATTCTCTGGTCCATTTCATTGCTGCTCAACATTTTGTTCTCACCCTTGTACTTCATGTATTTGAATGTAAAAAATACTTTTAAATGGTGTTAAAATATGTTAAATTTCAACTTACAATCAACACAACGCAAAATCCACTTATCAACCATTATTTTCAGTGTTTTAAAATATATTTTTTGTTACCATGGATAAAATCCCCCAGAGCTGCTCATTCAAATCCATCTCCACTTCAAACCAGTCTGAGCTCAACCTCCTGCTTCACCAGTCTGATCCCACATATACCACCAAGCCCCTGCCCCCCCCCCTGTCCCAGCATACCGCAAAACCAGCAGTTATCGATGGGATCCGGCAGCAGTGAGGAAGCCAGCTCAGCAGATTTACACCACAGAGGAGAAATGGAACCGGGGACGCATTGCAGAGCTTTTGTGATCATGTAAATACACAAAAAAAAGCCTTTTGTCTTCCACTCGGGCCTCTAGGCTCACAGGGCCTAGCTTGTGTTAATAGGTCACACACACACTCACACACACACACACACACACACAGGAGGCCTAGCAGCTGCCAACCACCCACCCCCCCCTTCCATCCTCCCTCCTCTACCCGGGATGGAGCACGCCAGGGCGGCTCCACATGAGGTGACTCACCGCCGGGGAGTCCCAGGGCCATGGGGAAGGAGGAGGGAGCTGGAGGCTAGTTAGCTTAGCATAGCTGGATGCTTGGTGCAGAGTGCGTCATCCAGCCACTGCACACGAGTGACGGGAATGGGAGACGCCATTTTGATACAGTGGCACAGAAAACATGTCATACTGCGAACCACACACACATACACATAGCACACATATACGCCACATTTAACAACACAACCTTTTACACATATAAAACCCAGGTTATAGACGGAGCCACTCACCGTTTTCGCAAAACAAAGACATAAACACAACGCTGATCGTCCAGGAGACGCAGGGAACGGAGCTGATGGCGGCGGGGGTCGTGCGGGTTGCAGCAGAGATGCGTGGTGGTCGAGCGGCTCCGGAAGACGAGTCCAGCACCCGAGAGCGTCCAGGCGGTGCAGGTGCCAGGCTCGGAGACGGAGGCAGGGCTTCGGGGGTCGTCGTCCGCTCGGGGGCTTCGGGTCGGGGGGCACCTGCGGGGGGGAGGGAGGGAGGGAGAGCACACTCACGTTACAGCGGAAGCTAGCGCGTTAGCATCGTTAGCACCGGTCCGGCGGCTGTCACGACAACGTCAAAAGTGGTTCCGCTCATTAGCCTGACGACACACAACGTAGCTCGACGGGACGGGAAGCTAGCATGCTAACATGCTAACCCCGTACACGTGTTCCCAATGCGACCCCCAAAAAACAACTACGACATCAATCCCTCGATAAATGTTCGTAAAAGTGGACTGACGTCACGTTGTGTTGCGTTATAAATTCACCGTAAACCTGTGGATGTACACGTCTCCGTGTGTCGTAACCGAGGGGGGGGGGGACTCCTGGAAATAGCCAGAGCCCAGATGCTAACGCGACGTCAGCTATTAGCCGAGAAGCTGAGGTGAAAGCACCGCGACGGGTTGTATCTTTAGCTTTAGCCCCGGTTAGCTCGCGTCTCTCGTTAGCTTTAGCCCGGTTAGCTCGCTGCTCTTCCTCCGGGGGGCCGCGGGGCACGCTGGGGAACCTACAGCCGGACGAAGCGATGGGAACTCGGGGAATGTTTTAGCTCCGCTCACCTCTCGAATGTTCTGACGCTTCTCTGCGCTGCGACTCGGAGCTGGAGATCAAAGGCACCAGCGCACACTTCCGGCGCGGGCGCCCGTTTCAAAGTAAGAGGTTCTCCCGTGTGTGGATGGGGTTGAAATAAGGGGGGGGGGACGACCGGACTGGACAGGAAAGGGTACGATGCGATACGATTGGATAATAAAACATAATAATAATTATAAATTCATTTGTATAGCACTTATCTCAACAAGGTTACAAAGTGCTTCACAAAAAAAGTCTATGACAAAAAGAAGAATGCATTATAATAAAAAGGTTAAAAGCCAAATCATAACATAATAAAGGCAAGAGCTTATAGTTTATAGAGAAACCCAACAGTTACCTCAATGAGCAGCACAATGAGAAGATAGAGAGAGGTGTGTGTGTAGGGGGGGCACTTATCAACACTGTAAGACTGGTTGTTGTAATGTAAATAAAAAGGACAGTCTTCAGTTGTACCTTAGTGTCATCAGGTGTTTCAGCCTTTTTATCGCAATAACGTTAAATGCTGAACCTGAGGGTAAATCTGACGGGCTACTGGCTGTGAAAGACATGGATACTATATGAATGGATAATATATATGATAATCAGAATCACAATTATTTTATTTGCCAAGTATATTTGCACATACAGGAAATTGCCTTGGTGTGGTTGTTGCACTGTACATGAAACATAAAACAACAATTGGACATAAAACGACAATATATAAGAAACAATAAGTTATGGGCATGTGCGGTGCTAAGGTGCAGTGATGATTGTGATGATACATTGATACAATACGATACAATTTGATACAAATGGATACAATAATATACTTTTGTATCCATGTACTCATTCTGCATCACTTCCTTGTAGTTGTGTGTCTCTTCGGTCCAGAGGCAATGCTTCAGGCCCCTGTTGTGTGGGCCCTCACCCTTTCCCGCACTTTTACTTTGAAAGGCTGACAGGAAGCATCCCACCCAGCTTGACTGACGCGCCTCCGTCCTGCCCTCTGATTGGCCGACGTGGTGACGTAGCCCTTGCGTAGCCGCTTCCTCAGGTCGAGTCTCCTCGCAGCAGATCAGAAGATGGTGAGTATGAAATGTAGAAAAGGCCTCGGCCTGGTTTTGCTCTGCGTGTTTCCAGCTCGCTTCTCCAGATGTTGCCCCCCACCCCCCACCCCCCCCACCTGTGGACTCTACGGCCATGTTTAGAATCCAGATGTTTCCTCAGTGAAGCGTCAGCGCCGAGGCGGACCCCGGGTCACATGACACAGGAACAGTTTAGTCCCGAACCAGCAGAGAAACCACCTAGCTCACTTTCTGCTGCTCGGTCCGGTTCCTCACTTTGTTTACTTTGTTTACGAGTCGTTGTTGTTTCCTGTTGTGTTGATGTCGAGACGTCGATGTCACTTTTCCTGTTTGCTAACCGGTTAGCTTCAGAGCTAGCAGGCTAACAGGCTAATGTAGTGGTGCTTCCTCCCTGTGCAGCAGTGATGGTGTTTACCCAGAACTTCAGGCTCCAGCGTTTTATTATGATTTATAATAAATGTTCAATAACATTAGAACCTCATCTGCCCATTATTCATTCAGTGTTTCATTCATTCACTCTGTTTTCTTTCCCCCACTTCATTTTGTCATAATTTGGAGAAATTTGACAGCATATATTAATGTGACGATGAATTTCTCCATTTAAAGTTTAGTTATTTGCTCGTTAAAGTTTCCCACAGTCCAACAGGACATCTTTAGATTTCTTATTTTGTCTCTTGAACATCCAAACCTTCACAATATTCAGTTTACACTCATATGCACAAGTAAATCTGAGGATATTTATAATGTAAGTGCACAAACAGGCACATTTCTTTTACATTTCTACACCAAAGTAGTTACTAATTAATTATCTGGCAATTGATAAATCATTTCACCTTTTAGTTTGGATCAATATGAATTATTATAGTTTAAATAACAACATGTTGAGGTTCAGTTTTGATCTGCGTTGTCTAATTATATTTACTTTGATCAAAGCAGCGACAGCCACTGACTCTGCAGAGTAGTTTTGTTTTTGATTCGTGTTCCAATAAATTAAAGTTGATTTTATTTTGAAAACCTGATGTGCTCAGAGTTAAAGTGGAATTATGGTATTTTTCAACCTAGGCCCTATGTTTAAAATGATTTGTGGTTGTGTAAATGAATAGAACTTACACAAACTTTTGTAAGTGGTCACTTATTATCTACTCACCACTATGCTGATGGAAGGGGGGGGTGAAGTCTCAGGTGTAAACAATACAATCAAAGTGAACGGTGACAGATTCTTCACCACCTGTCGCAAGCTACAAGAGAAAAGTATTTAAACAAATTAAAACAAGAATAAAAACATAGCTCAGCATAGTCCACTATTCAAACACACATGGGATATTATACAAATGATATTAGCCTGTACACAACATGTCAAACAAACAAGGACCTGTGCTATAGTCGCCCTGACAACATGATTTTGCATCTGTTCACAATCAGACAGAATTTATTGCTTCATCATCATCATCATCATCATCATCACTAACCCTCCTCCATTAACCAATGATTCGTCCACATTGTTGTTTAATTTTCTTATTTGATTTTGAATGATTAATATCTGTCTACTTAATCCAATCACCTTTTTATAATTTCTAATTTCAGTTTTCACCCTCTTGTCCCACCTCTTTCTTCTCTTGTTTTCTTCTGTTTGTGTTTTATTTTTTCTCCTCACTCTTTGGCCATGCGTCGTCGTGTCACTCTCTCCACGCACATCCCGCCTTCCTCCCTCTCTCACCCACTCCCCCTCTCCTTGCCTGTCTCCACTCCACCAGGCTGGTCACCGGGTAAGTGCCCTCGCTCTGTGTTGGAATCCTTGTTTTCGGCTCATTTCTCTGCCTGCCACACTAACACGGGAGTGGGGGGGTGCCCGACACTCGCTTTTAGCTCTTATCATAAAGAAAAACGCACTTACGACTTATTTAGCCAAATAAATACAGATTCAAGACAACATTAGGCTTCAATACTAGATTCCTCTGACACGGGGAGTAGTATTCCTGAAGATGTATTATAAATGTAATGAATCGACATGATCTCTGTTATTTCAAATCAATTGTCACAGTGAAGGTTTTAGTAGCAGGGTTTATGTCCTATACTGCAGCTGGCCACCAGGGGGCAATTTACATGCTTTGGCTTCACGTTTGGAAGCGTCCATCTTTATCTAATCTTTAAAAACATTCCCGTAATCACACACAGTTCCTGGTTTTCACCTCAACTGGCTTTTAATGTACGATGTGACCTTGAAAAGTGTTAACATGCAACCGTAACTAATATTTACAGCATCTCTGTGATGCTCGGTGGAGTTTTACTGTAACTGAAGGGGTTCTTTAGTTATGAGACCCTCAGGTTTGCTGGTGTTTGATTCTCGTGTCGTTGTGTCATGTGTCTCTCATTGAGTGTCTGAAATCCAACAGATTGAGTCCATATTTTATTTTATTATATTTTTCCTCTGTTTTTGGAATAAACAAGATGTAACGTTCACATCCCAGTTCGAATTCAGACAATCAATCAAGCTTTTTCTTACAAACATTGCTTATTCTCAAGTTTGACCTTTAGGAATTGAGCCTGTTTGTCCGGTGTACTAAACAGGCTGTTGTTGTTCGGGTGTATAGACTAAAGTTTGGTTATAAATGAAGATGGACGACAAACTAATAATAAGAACTAACAGAGGCGAACAATGATTCTAGTGGAGTTTGTTTGCATAATCCTCGGATGTGAAGATAACCAGCGGCATCCCACAGGGTTCCATCCTCAGCACACTTATTGTTTAGATGCCACAACACAACTCTCCAGGGTCTCATTGGCTTTTAACTAACCTGTGTGTGTCTGTGTGTGTGTGTGTGATGCTGTCAGTTGGTCCTGGTGTTAGGTGACCTGCACATCCCCCACCGGTGCAACACGCTGCCAGCCAAGTTCAAGAAGCTGTTGGTCCCGGGGAAGATCCAACACATCCTCTGCACGGGAAACCTGTGCACCAAGGAGAGCTATGACTACCTGAAGACGCTCGCTGGAGACGTGCACATCGTACGAGGAGACTTCGACGAGGTGAGTGTGTGTCTGCAGACTCGGATGTGTGGGTTGTGTAATCGTTAGGCGGGGGTGCTGGCACAATCCTCACAATGATGACTCTCCCAGTTTCACAACATAACCGGCTTTCGTGCTATTGTGACATGCTAGCTATCAATGCAATGCTAAAGAGGAGTACATGGAGAATAAGATCCACACCCGGATGAGCACACACCAGGTTCCTCAGCTGCCTCTGCTTCCTCATTTTTTTTTTTTTTTTTTTTTTTTATATTCTTTATTTTTTTTGACAGTTGTTTACAAAAACTTACATCAGCCCAAGGGCAATTTTCTTTCTTCTGCTTTCAACCTTTTTCAAAATTGGGTAACTTTGTACATTTTGGGAGAAGTGCGTACACGTAGACAATAATCACAGATCAGTAGAGAAAAAAAAAAAAAAATGAATAAAAACAAGCCGAATAAAAAACAACAACTTGTTAGAGTGGGATTTTTAGAAAGAATGGGATAGGGGTCGGTGAGGCTCGCTTAACTCTCTGCTTCCTCTTTAACGTGATTTGATTTATTTAGGTTCCAATAATTACTCGTTGATTTTAGTTTAGATATTATTTATAGTTTTTTACTTATTTTTAAGTTAGTTTTCAACAAAACAATATGCATTTTCAGACTTTCTTTGTCCATTTTTCAACTGTATACAATATTGTTATACATGGTATTCAGGTACAGTGTACAATGCATAGAAAGAACAACAAACATCAAACAGTGCTCACTCCAAGAGAAAAAGAGGGGGGATAAGAATAAGAATAAATGGTTGATTAAATTAAAAGGGGAAAGAAAAAGGAAAAAACAAGTAAAATGAAAATAAAACCAGGGATAAAGAAATGAAATTGTCCACTCCAGAATGTAGTATGTGCTATATATGCTTTTCAGAGAGGATGGTGTATAATGTAAGTTTCAAGTGCATATCAAACTTTATGACGAATTTACAAACATTTTCATTTATATCCCACTCACTCACACAGACAAATAAAAATAAATAAATAAAATGGACAATGACAACTAGGGTTGCAAAATTCCGGGAATTTTCAAAGTTGGAAACTTTCCATGGGAATTAACGGGAATAAACTGGAAATGCTGTGGGTAATTTATTCTAACTGTATTTACCTTGTCATATACAGACATAAATATAAACTTTTTGTTGTGTCATAGGCTGAGTTGAGCCCTGATGAAACTTTGGGCACTTGACTATATGCTTCTGCATCGTTGTGTCATTCTTAACATAGGTCTTTGTACAGTATTTTCAAATGTACACAGCCTTTCCTTCTACACTGGATGGGGTGAAATGTCTCCACACATGAGAGAGTGCACGTGACATTGTTCTGTAGAATAAAAAAAGTTTGTAAAAAAACACTAATGCAATGCCAGAGATATAAATAGTTAGCCAAACAATTGGAATCATCTGTAAACATAGTTTACAATTGATGGATAAATGAATGGAAATAGTCTAGATGAACAGATGAACAATCCTCAATCAGCATGCTAATATATTTTCCCAGTAATATCATGGAAACTTACCTGACTAGTCCTTCACTCTACAGCAGGCCTCAGTAGCCCTGCTGTAGAGTGAAGCATGCTGGGAATTATCTGTGCATGTGATGGAAGAATGCACAGTGGAGGGTTGAAACTCAACGTTCCATACATCTTTAAAATAGAGTTTTGAATGATGTTTTTATTGCTCAGCCTTTAATTTGCATAGTTTTGTTTTTTTCAAAATTCCCCAAATTCCCGAGCTTAATATTCCTGTGGAAAGTTTCCGGAAAGTTTCCGGAAATTTCCCAGAAACTTTCCGCCCCTTTGCAACCCTAATGACAACAGACATCAAACTAATGGAGTAAAAAAAAAAAAAAAAGGCAGGATCATTTCATAACCTGTTATTCAGTCAGTGTTATCCGTTTCATTGGTCAAAAATGACATAAATGATTCCCAAATACAAGCAAACTCCTCCTGTTTACCTTTAACAATGTATGTCAATCTCTCCAGTCCAAGACAAGTCATCAACTCCTTCTTCCATATTGCCAGTGATGGTGGTTCTACATTTTTCCAATATAGTGCAATCGCTCTCCTTGCATGGAGAAGTCCAAAGTCAACCATCTTCGATTGCTTCGTTGTTCTGATGGAGTCTTTGGGGAATATTCCAAGTATACAGATTGTTGACGTCAAGGGAATGTTACACTTAACCATCCGTGATAAACATTTAACTACATTTTCCCAAAATACCAAAAATCTTAGAGCATTCCCATAGGCAGTGAATCAAAGTTCCCTTTTCAGTCAGACATTTAACACAAACATCCGGGATGTTAGGTGAGATATGATGGAGTTTTGCAGGGGTTATATAAACCCTCATTAACCACTTATACTGAATCAATTTTAACCTTGTGTTAATTTAACCCTTTTGCGCTTTTAAACATGCTCTTCCCCAATCTTCTTCACTAATATTTTCTTGTGTGTCTGTTCTCCACGCATTTAATTTATCTGATGCTGATTCTGTTGAGTAGAGATTGTCTTGTTAGTTTTGACGTCTTTGTTTGTGTTTTTGTTTTTTCCTCTCCCAGAACCTGAACTACCCGGAGCAGAAGGTGGTGACAGTGGGCCAGTTTAAGATCGGCCTGATCCACGGCCACCAGGTGATCCCCTGGGGCGACATGGCGAGCCTGGCGCTGCTGCAGAGACAGCTGGACGTGGACATCCTCATCTCCGGCCACACGCACAAGTTCGAGGCGTTTGAGAACGAAAACAAGTTCTACATCAACCCCGGCTCGGCCACAGGAGCCTACAGCGCACTGGAAAGGTGAGAGATTCACATTTTAATTAATAACTGATTTTTTTTTTTTTAACAATATATTTATTGAGTTTTACATATAAGAAACATACATTCAAACATTTATAAACATACAAACGTTTATGAACACCCCCCACCCCACAATCAAACACTCAGGGTAAAGAAAAAGAGGCAGAAATCAAATCAAATACTAATAAAAAAATATATATATACATATATAAAATATAAGAATAAATGGAAGTAAATAAAGACATAATTATACAAATAAATTAAATTAAATTCCATTCAATCAAATCAAAAGCCTAGATAAAATAACGTTCTCTTATTCATAATATTAGTTAGTTACAAATAATATGTGTCCCATTAGGCGCTGCTATTTTATTCTGTTTCACTCATTCATTTCCACTTGGTCGCTTTCCAAAAATTGCATGAAGGTGTCCCATATTTCCTTGAATTTACTGTTTTTCCCTCTGACCACATATGTTAATTTCTCCAAGGCAAGGCACAAAGCCATTTCCCTCAGCCACATTGCAGTTGTAGGACTGTCCACACTCTTCCATCTCAAAGCGATCACTCTCCTGGCTTGAAGCATACACAAGTTAATCAAAGGTGCTGTCTTTCGGCTTGGTACAAAATGATTAGGATAGATAGCTAACATACAGAACTTTGCCTCAAGAGGGACCTCTATGGCAGCTACACAGCAAAATCGGGAGTGTTAATTCAACTCACAGAGTGTTAAATTTAACACTTTTTCTGAGTTTATATAATCCTCACGGATTCTGAGTTAAAATTACACTTTGAAAAGTGTTAATATTTTAACTCTTTAATAGTGATAAATATTTGACACCCTTGGTGTTATTTTATGACACCACATAAGTGCACCTTTAACTCTAAATTGTGTTATTCCCTTTCACTGTGAGTGTTAATTTTTAACATACATAGTGTTATTTTATGACACGTTAAAGTGTATTTTTAACACTAAAATCGTGTTATTTCATTTCACTATAAGAGTTAATTTTTAACATACATAGCATTATTTTATGACACATTAAAGTGTATTTTTAACACTAATATCATGTTATTTCATTTCACTATGAGAGTTAATTTTTAACATACATAGTGTTATTTAATGACACATTAAAGTGTATTTTTAACACTAATATCATGTTATTTCATTTCACTATGAGAGTTAATTTTTAACATACATAGTGTTATTTTATGACACATTAAAGTGTATTTTTAACACTAAAATCGTGTTATTTCATTTCACTATGAGTGTTAATTTTTAACATACATAGCATTATTTTATGACACATTAAAGTGTATTTTTAAAACTAAAATCAGAATGAGGGTAAGTCTCACACCTGTCTTGATAAAGAGAGCCGAGGGATTTTGTTATGGTTCATTGGGTGCAGCCGAGAGAGGAACATGGCTCCTCCCATATTTTATGATCAACTCCACCTAAAGTGAATCTAACTCAGTCACAGGTGTTAACATTTAACTCGCTTGATTGACAACGCTCTCAGAGCTTTTTGATCACTACAGGTGTTAAAACAACTCCAAAATCAACACCCACCAACTCAAAAATATTAACACTGAAAAAACAACACTACAGATTTTGCTGTGTATACGTGAGACCAGGTTAACTGTATTCTTCCAAAACAACTGCATTTTTGGGCATTCCCACATACAGTGCAACAGTGTGCCAACATAAACATTGCATTTAGGACAATTATCAGGAATGTCAGGGTTAACTTATTGAGTTTTCAATTAATAACTGATTTGATTAGATGTGAAAGTTTTGTTTTGGAAGAGACTCGACCCCCGAAACCCATCTGTGTTCTTTCCTCTCAGCAACATCATCCCCTCCTTCGTACTAATGGACATCCAGGCCTCCACCGTGGTGACGTACGTGTATCAGCTGATCGGCGACGACGTGAAGGTCGAGAGAATCGAGTACAAGAAATCTTAAAGACGCCATGAGGAGAAGATTTGGGTTAACGTGGCTCAGTTTCGCATTTCATTCCTTTTTTCTAACGGGGAGACGGGGGCGGCGGCCACCCCCACCCAACGCCTCCGACCCCAACCCCCCCCTTCCCCTTCCCCCCCCGCTCCGCAGTCACCACGATGTTAATCCAAACTTTACTCTCAAAGAGCTGTGTATTATATTGTTTATACGTCATCAGCAGTTGCTTGATTCCAGGCTGTCCTTTGGTCGCTGTCGAGAGGCAATAACGTCACATGTATTTGTTATCAAAAGAAATATTTGGTGCCATTTTCTGTCTTTGTTTGTCTTTTTGTTTTTTTCACCCCCGTGTCCTGTTCATGTAACAAACAGGACTTTAGCTTCGTGTAGTCGATCATCAGTCTGTTGTTCCCCACAATAAAGATCTAATTTCACTCCGTCCTGGTTTTGTCGTAAAGTAGAACAACAACAATACGCATGAAATCTAACACTTTATCGTACGGATCATTGTTCAGTGTCGTCTCTGGAGTCTGAGCAGAAGAGATTCTTCAGTCAAATTTCTTTCACAGTGACAATCTTTAAATTTTTAAATTAAGAGCTCGAGACTTTCAAGATGTTTTATTCTCACACCGGTAATTAAAAAAATATGATTGTGGAAAAAAGCTTCGTAGAAAAGTAAGAATAACGTAAAGTCAAGTAAATAATCAACGTACATAATAACCCTTAGAAGATAAAAATACAGAAGTATAATTAAATGTATTTGCAACCTGAGACAACTCAGTACGAACAAATAGGAACAAATGAACGGTAACTATGATATTAATAATATAGTAACACTCGTAAATACTGCACAGTCGTGTGTCAGGGTTCATTGCAATATTTATATCAGTTTCCTCATTTGCCCTCATAATTCAGTAAATACAGGAAGGAAACAGCTGCAGCTCAGAGAAACTAAATCTCCATCTTCTGCTGTTGGTTTTCATTTAATACTGAAGCTGTTAATTTTCATTCGAAGGTTTAATCGTGTGAAAATCGAAGAGGTTTTGTCCTGTCGCTCATTATTTGCCAGAACGTAGTTTTCTCTGGGTGACACTGGAGGGCACCAGAGTTTCTTATCCTCGATAACCTTCTGCAAACTGAGCTGCTGCAGAATGATCTTTATCTGAAACTCCCACACAAACCAAAATGATACATGAACACTGAGGGAAATCTACACAATTACACATTCGGTTCATACAGATGGTCATAGGGATTTATTGATTTTATGTCTATATACAAACACATATTGCTACAAGTCTGAGCTGCTGATGGTGTTTAAGATCTGAGAAGGTTTTGTCGTCCCATTCTCCCACTGAACTCAAACATTCACTCATAGAATTGTCTTCCTCCTCTTCCTCCTGCCTCATCTTCCTCCTGCAGCAGCCTGATCATGGCTCCTGTAGAAGAAGAACAAAAACAGGACCAAACAGATGGTTATTAAAGAAATAAAACATTCACATATATTCAATTATACAGTAAAGTAAACATTCTGGTCCCCAAAAACTTTGATTTTACAGATTAAAACAGACCTGGACTCTTTCTCCTCAGCGCAGATGATTCCGTTCTTTCTTCCTGTGTTTTGATGCTGACGCGCTGGAAGGCCTGTGATGTTAAATACATAGTAAATGTTAAAAATTCAAGATATTTCAGTCTTTGATCACATCAACAGTTTGTGTCCCTCCTTGCTCTTCTGTTTTTTGGGATCTTTGGCAGAAAGGATTTCCCAGGATGCCTTGCACTCGTACTCATCTTGGCCTTGTGCTTTGCCCTGGAGGAAACGTCTGAGTGTTTTTTTGTTTGACCTGTTTCACCCTCGTTCTCTGAGGTCACAGAGGTCACAGAGGTCACAACCAGGTCGTCACTGTCGGGGTTAAAGCCTGAAGCTAGACTCACGTTATGAGTATATCTACTAAAGGAGAAGCTGTTTTAATCCAGGTGGGATGACTTTTCATAATATATAATATAAAGTATGATATAAAATGTTGTGAGGCAAACGTCAGAGACCGGACAGGACGACCGGTGTCTCCAGGAAAACCTCCATGGTGCTGTGGTTCTTCACCAGAACTAACTTAACAAACAGAAATCATCTTTGAGAAACATTTATCTGACGTGTCCCATCTGCTAACATGGATGAGTCAGCATTTTTTTATTCACAGTCTATGATGCCGACGCTAACGTTGCTCAGCAGCAATGTTCTCACTTCCAACATCATAATCAGGAATTTCCCAAGGGGAGCAGTGACGTACGTGAACATGTGGAATCAGTTGAATTTACAAGAAACAGAAACGTTTCCCACATTGTTCAGATTTTTCAGGTTTGACTGTTGATTTTTTGCAGATTTCCTGGAAACCTGCATATGAATAAGTTGTATTTCTTCACCCGTCTTCCAGTCTTATCGATCTCTCAAAGCTCTTTACAGTTTCCAGTCGAGTTTACACAGACTCCTGTTGATCACAAACTCCTCAGTCTCTTCGTGTCCAGTAAAGACGATTTGTCTTTGTCAAATTTCATCAAATACGATCCGATAGTCGTCAAAAAAACATTTCACTCAAAACCAAAAAATGTCAACCACATGGTGGCGCTGCAGGAAAACTTCAGAGGAGCAATTAGAGTCAGGAGGATTCAGCCTCTGGGGACCATGAATGTCTGGACACAGCTTAAATCATTTAAAACTCTTGATCTTGCAAATTTCCCCATTGTGGGAATAATAAAGGATTCTTTCAACTTATCTTATCTCATCTCATCTCATCTTATCTTATCTTATATCTTATCTTATCTCATCTTATCTTATTTTATTTTATCTTATCTTATCTTATCTCACCAGTAAAAGCAACATGTTTTTCCATTAAGCAGCTTCCAGTTAATCAACAGGTTTTTTCAGCTGCAGTTCACTGACCTTCTGTCGCTCTCACTCTCCAGATTGGAGCTCGTAGCTGTGGCCTCGTCTTCCTGAGCACATCCTTCCTCACACACACACACACAAACAGACACACACACACACACACACACACACACAGACTTCAAGGAAAGACACAACGGGCTGACAGTAATTCTCGGCACACTCACGTCCTTCCCTTCACGCCTAAAAAACAAGAAACTTCAAACACCTCGACTTCCGATCCGTCACTAAAGAGTAATTATTTCCCAGAATTGTTCATGAATGATGTTGATGTTGAGCCTGATTGGAAGAACTCCTGGTGTTAGATCAGTGGTTTAAACTCTCAGTGATAAAGAACTGGAATCATTACGAGCCTTGACCTCTGACCCTTTGGGAAAAGCCACATTCTTGTTTTTGGCTGCAGGGACGATATCTTTCCCTGTGACTTTTCCTAAACTACATGTTCACGAATTTAACCCTTCAACTACTCTTTAGAGTCAATGTTGGTACATGACCCGTCAATCAGAGCTGATTTAAAATGTTAAATATAGTTATACTGTCACATCCTGGCTCTTGACAAGGCTTAACAAAGGGATTTATTAAAATAAATAACTTAACAACAAAGGATTATCAAAGGAATCAGTAATATCCAGGATGTAGGATGTGTGGAATACTGTGATACTACTCAGCCAAACCACACTGAGGCTTTACCAACTTTATTTAAAAACTTATTTTTAACACAATATTCTCTACGAGACAAAGCATGTACAAATATACAATAGAGCAATACACTTGACCTTGATCTATTTTCTGTAAACAAAATAAAATACACACAAACTGACCTGAGCAGTAAACAGCACCATGTGCAAAGTTGAGCTTGTACATTCATACAGTAACTACACAATCTCTCAATCATACTTACACACAAACACTGAAGTTCATAATACTGGACATTAAATGACATATTCTGCTCATATGCAGGTTGATAATTACAATTTGTGTTATTACCTTTTTTCTATTATTGAGGTTTCATTCTCTAATGCTCAGTAAACACATCCCTGTCCTCAGACTGCAGCTCACTTCCTCTTCTCTTTGTGGTCGAAGCCTCACTTGACCTGAACTTTGGAGAAAAACGAGCGTGAGCCGGCGCCGTTGGTTTCTCTCAAAGCGTCGATCAGAGTCTCTTTCACCGTTTTCCGGTCGGCTCGGGTGATGTTGGTCTTGAGCTTGAGCAGAGCCGCCACGTGTTTATCACTGTGCACAGCAAAATCGGGAGTGTTAATTCAACTCACAGAGTGTTAAATCTAACACTTTTTCTGAGTTTATATAATCCTCACGGATTCTGAGTTAAAATTATACTTTGAAAAGTGTTAATATTTTAACTCTTTAATAGTGATAAATATTTGACATCCTTGGTGTTATTTTATGACACCACATAAGTGCACCTTTAACTCTAAATTGTGTTATTCCCTTTCACTGTGAGTGTTAATTTTTAACATACATGGTGTTATTTTATGACACGTTAAAGTGTATTTTTAACACTAAAATCGTGTTATTTGATTTCACTATGAGAGTTAATTTTTAACATACATAGTGTTATTTTATGACACATTAAAGTGTATTTTTAACACTAAAATCATGTTATTTCATTTCACTATGAGAGTTAATTTTTAACATACATAGCATTATTTTATGACACATTAAAGTGTATTTTTAACACTAAAATCGTGTTATTTCATTTCACTGTGAGTGTTAATTTTTAACATACATAGTGTTATTTTATGACACGTTAAAGTGTATTTTTAACACTAAAATCGTGTTATTTAATTTCACTATGAGAGTTAATTTTTAACATACATGGTGTTATTTTATGACACGTTAAAGTTTATTTTTAACACTAAAATCATGTTATTTCATTTCACTATGAGAGTTAATTTTTAACATACATAGCATTATTTTATGACACATTAAAGTGTATTTTTAACACTATAATGAGAATGAGGGTTAGTCTCACACCTGTCTTGATAAAGAGAGCCGAGGGATTTTGTTATGGTTCATTGGGTGCAGCCGAGAGAGGAACATGGCTCCTCCCATATTTTATGATCAACTCCACCTAAAGTGAATCTAACTCAAAGGTGTTAACATTTAACTCGCTTGATTGACAACGCTCGCAGAGCTTTTTGATCACTACAGGTGTTAAAACAACTCCAAAATCAACACCCACCAACTCAAAAATATTAACACTGAAAAAACAACACTACAGATTTTGCCGTGTGGGCGAGGGAGGGAGAGAAATCAACATTTAGCATCAAGGAAATTGGAAAAAAGATAATTGAACCCAAGACTGAGACGTAGTTTTAACGTGTTAAAGTGACTCAGTGCTAAAAGCATAGGACAAATCAACTAATACAGCAAATCAAACTCCACACTCACAACTCTATGCACACAAACACGTCACAAACCAGCTGCTTCTCTGCTCTCATCGACTCTTCCAACAGGACGAGCTTTGAACTCTTAATATCTTCCTGTGTGGGAAACATCTGAACACTGACCATGTCTTGGCTCGGTTCACTTTCTGCTCTCTGGCTTTATTCAGCCTGAGGGAGGATGTCATGTAAACAACCCTCATCCTCCGTCCCTATTCGGTCACTTATACTTATTTATTTATTCACCTTAAACAAACCAGGCCTCTGCGTGTGTGTGTGAAATATGCATCAGTTTGTGTTGTGTTAAAGTCATTGTTTGGAAATGTTACCTCAGGTCAGGAAAGGCATTTCCCAGGGAGGCTACTTGCATCTGGATGGCGGGAAGATCCTGGAGTTTTAACACTTCTGCAATGGTGGTGAGGATTTCCTTCAGCCAGTCTTCCTTTGAGCCCTGCCAAGACATTACATTACAGTTACATTAGTGCCCATGTTTCCCTGAACACCGATCCACACATCTCGTGTCTGAGGCCGGATTCTAACCCCGAGGGGTCACAGCACATTAGGATCCACTCTGGACTTTCCCCTCGGTCACAGATGAGTCACTCGCTGCTTCAGTCCAGTGAAGCTCATTGTGCAATCAGAGGCAGGAAATGAGTGATAAAACGCTTGTGCAGGAAACAGAGCCTGTTAGTGACTGAGAACGTTTGTATTCTAGAGATGTTCATGTTTATAAGGATGTTTGCTCATGTATAAATGTATCTGAAGAGAGCACTCGACTTCTTCTTACAAACAGTTTCAGGATCTCCGCTCTGGGAACAAGACAGGAATGTCTGAGTGAGCTCCTCCCGAATGTTCCCTGAACTTTTCCTGCAGCCCTTCAGAAAAATGTCCAGAAAATGTCCCAGTGGGCAAGTGGGCGTTTCTATTATGTGTGACGGATGCAAAACTGGAAGAATACATATATCTCAGGATGGAAAAGAGCAGCGATACTGTCGTGGTTCTTCTCTGTGTATTTTCACGCCTGCTTTAACACACACATGTGGAAGACACAGCCGAAGAGGTCAACTTGGAAATATGAGGAGATTCAAGAGTTTTAGGTGATGAGGCCTGTAAACAAACACACTTTCTCCAGGTCTGATTCTCCTTCTCTCTCTGACGTGGATGGATGTTGGTGTTTTGTAATCTATTGTGTTATCTTGTGTGTGTCAGGTTACAATAATTAATAGAAACAGAACCAGACGTTCCTCCTGTAACCACAATAATACAGAAGTAAGAAGTATCGGAACCAGATTTAGTCTGGTAAAAACCTTTCTAATTCAAATTAGAAACTGATTTACTGGCATCAGTCCACAGCACCTTCCCACATGTTTTTTTTTATTGAGGATGAATTCTCACCATTTCGATGAATAACTCGTGCAAACTCTCGGCGTTGTCCTTCACCGTCGTGCAGGCTTTGTCCTGCTGGTTCTTGTCCTTCAGCTTAACTCCTCCCCTCAGGAGCCTCTTCACATATTCCACTGTCACCTCCTGATGAAACTGGCACATCAGCTCCTGGGATTAAAAATAAAAAATAGAAAAACACACATTATTATGTTAGTTTCATTTCTTAACTTTGTATTTGTAGAAAATAGCCTATTTCTTATCAAAAGATTAATATTTCTCTATTCTTTACTCTTTCATATTGATGCTTTGTTCAGTACCTGGTGACAGGATTCCTTGGAACCCTGAAGCTCTTCACTCTGCGTCTGGATGCCGACCAGCAGCCGCTCAAACTCAGGCTTGTTCAGCCACTCACTGGTTCCCAGTTTGCGGTAATGTGGCTGCGTGAGGTAGAAATATGATGCAATGACCAGTTAACACTTTCGTCCAGAGCAGAGAAGAGTAAAAGTGACAATTTCAAACATGAAAAACGAATAAACGTGTAAGGATCTGTGGTACACACACAGCAAAATCTGTAGTGTTGTCTTTTCAGTGTTAATATTTTTGAGTTGGTGGGTGTTGATTTGGGAGTTGTTTTAACACCTGTAGTGATCAAAAAGCTCTGAGAGCGTTGTCAATCAAGCGAGTTAAATGTTAACACCTTTGACTGAGTTAGATTCACTTTAGGTGGAGTTGATCATAAAATATGGGAGGAGCCATGTTCCTCTCTCGGCTGCACCCAATGAACCATAACAAAATCCCTCGGCTCTCTTTATCAAGACAGGTGTGAGAGACTAACCCTCATTCTGATTTTAGTGTTAAAAATACACTTTAACGTGTCATAAAATAATGCTATGTATGTTAAAAATTAACTCTCATAGTGAAATGAAATAACACGATTCTAGTGTTAAAAATACACTTTAATGAGTCATAAAATAACACTATGTATGTTAAAAATTAACACTCACAGTGAAAGGGAATAACACGATTTTAGTGTTAAAAATACACTTTAACGTGTCATAAAATAACACTATGTATGTTAAAAATTAACACTCACAGTGAAAGGGAATAACACAATTTAGAGTTAAAGGTGCACTTATGTGGTGTCATAAAATAACACCAAGGATGTCAAATATTTATCACTATTAAAGAGTTAAAATATTAACACTTTTCAAAGTGTAATTTTAACTCAGAATCCGTGAGGATTATATAAACTCAGAAAAAGTGTTAAATTTAACACTCTGTGAGTTGAATTAAGACTCCCGATTTTGCTGTGTATGCAGCATGGTTCTGCAACTAAATTTTTATGTCTATTTATCGCTCTTGTGTTTGTTGCTTTGTGTATTTAATTTATGCAAATAGAAATACTCCAAATAGATAATACAACTAAACGTATTCTACCAAGATATAAATAATTCAGTGTTTCCATATGTGTGGTTGCAAAAAACAGTGTATTGAGTGAGTGATAGATAATAAATGTGTAACTAAACTCACCTTGAGGGCGTCGTGCACGGAGCTCAGTAAGTACGTGTGAGCAGATTCTTTCATGTCGCTCAGAACCTTCAGACACTTCGTCCGCACGTCCTCTTGGAACAGGTGACCATTCTTCTGGAGAACCATCCTGCAGATAAAACCCAGAAGCTACGTCAGCTCACACTGAAACATGCAAATCATGTGACATCCATCAGGATTTGATTTGAAGCATCAGAAACGTACGTGAACTGCTGGACCCCCCCGAGGTTGGCCTTGATGACGGCTCTCCTGTTGCTTTGGTTCTTCTTCACGACTTCGTCCTGGAAGAGCTTGAAGCTGCAGGAGTTTGTGTTTGAAAGGAAAACTGTTGATTTTCACCTCCACAGGCGTTTTATTACGTAAAGAGTGAAAATGTCTTTGAAGCGTTACCTCTTCATTAAAGTGTCCAGTTCACTGGTTATGCTCCGGGCCTTGTGCGGGTCTCCCACCACTTTCTCAGCTGGAGTCACCATCCCATAAATAAACTACAGAGGGAGGGAGGACAGGATTAATAACAGCCTCCTCCACAACCTTCTGACAACTCCAAGAAGTGACCTCATGCCTCCCGGGTGGAGAATCACTGTTCCAGCTGCAGAACTGCACGATAACACAAATACTGATTATGGGGATTTGAACCTCATGTTGTCGTGTTGATGATGTACCTGGATGATGTCGTAGGACGCAGGACTGTTGTAGCAGCCGTCCTCCATTTTCGGCTCCACTCCGTCTTTCCAATTTTGTTTCTCTTGATCCAGAACCCGGCGGATGTAAGTCATCAGCTCAGTCTGAAAACAAGACAACGTGTTGCACAGTCTTTCAAACACATTCTGATCCATACTTGGGATTTCTCACCGACACTTCATAACAGTAGTTTGAATAAGTAGTAATAAGTCTACATCTAGTGAAGCTCCTGTTACACAGGAAAAAACAAGAGAGTAATTTTTCCAGAGTTAACATTATTTTCCTCTGAAAGAGTCATTTTTATTCATTTCGGATTGTAATTATTTCCGATGACCACTAGAATGGGAGGAAAAAAACAGAGGAAATCTTATTGGAGTTATATTAAGAACACGCCCACTAATGTTTGTTAAGTTTCGTTTCTGCCGCCATTGTCTAACCCCGCAGTGCAAGGTCGAGGTGAGTGGCAGCGGTAGACGGCGGTGAGCCAGGTAAGTCTGCAAAGTACTAAATATCGGGTTTTACGCACTGCACACGCTAGCTTTTGCTTAGTCAATGTCATTACACTCAGTATGGTTGTGGACCATTTCTCACGTTGTTCGGTTAGCAAGCACATGTGTTTCAACTGCTATTCGGCTAGCAAGCACGAGGTTAGCAAGCACTAAGTACAATTATGTACCATTTATAATTTTGATTTCTGTATTGAGTAAAATTCAGCTCTATACGGAGTAAAACTAGGGTAGAGTTATTTTTATTTTATGCTAAATGGAGTGAATTATCATCATGTAGAGTAAAATTCTTGCACTAAATGGAGTAAATTTAACTCTGAAAGTTTAACTCTGTCATAAGAGTAAATTTTACTCCATTTAGACTGGGACCAAATGTTGTCTCTTTTAGAGTAAAATTTTATTCAATTTGAGTAAAATTTACTCAGCCAATTTGACTGTGTACCTGTTTAGTGCTCAGGTATTGTTCCTCCAGAGGTTTCAGGTGCTCCTCAGACAGAAGCTTCCCCAGCGGCTCGACACTGATCTCACCGACCAGCTCCGGCTTCTGAAAGAATCTGACAGAGGAGAAGAAATCACAACTTTTACTCCTGATCTTTATCTGTGAGTTTTTACAATTTCAAACCCAGCAAAGGCAATAACTTGTTTTAAATATAAACAGACTTATTTCAGCAACATCTTTCAATATGAAAGCAATGAAGAGAACGAACAGACTCAGGAGTTAGGGATGGAAAACGTCTCATAAACTGGGACCAAGACAATCCAACGGGTTTCTCCTCTGGGAAGCATGACTAAGCTCATTAGATCAGCAGGTTAGATTGTGATAATTCTTTGGTACATGCACAGGTTTTGTCTCAAATGGTGGTCACAGAAAACACTAAGATTCCATCTCTGGAGACCATGAACACTTTGGTTTTATCAAAGAGGAATTGTGTGAAAAACACACAGACATCACAATGGCAACATCCTCTGTGGATCTTGAATGTTTCTATAAAATTGAAATGAGTATTCAGATATTCTACTTTGGTAAAAGTAGTAAAACCACAATGTTGACTGTATCCTCAACGTGATAATTACTTCAAACACGAGTTGAATCCAGGACTCACCCTGGATAGTATTCGTTCACCCAGCGCAGGAGGAAGGTACAATCCTTTTCCCCCAGACCGAAGTCTGCGATCTTTTTGAGTCTGGCGCTGGTGTGTTGGTGGAAAATCCTGGCGTAGAAATCACAGATGTTGGCATGTGTCGGGTAGCAGGTCTTCACCACGCCCACCACCAGCTGCAGGTCGGCCAGCAGCTGCCGGCCCATGCTGCAGACGTCAGCCTCCACAGACGACTGCTGCACCTGGTTGGCTGGAGGAGTCGAGGGATTGTCCATATGATCCTCCACCAGGCGACGGAGAGTTGTGTCATGGAGCTCCATCCAGCCGCTGGCCCTCCACCCGGGGGGGGTCCTGTCCCTCTGCTTCCACAGCTGGTCCTGCTCGTCCTCCTGGTAAACGGCCTTCACAGCAGAGGTCAGAGTCTCGGTGCTGACCTCGCCCGTGTTGAGAGACAAACTCTGCTGTAGAGTCTCCACGATGAGGCGTTCCAGGGCTTCATAGTCAGCAGCCAGACTGTTCACCTCCTCCTCGTGACCTGGAAGCCCCTCGGCCTCGGGGGTCTCACTGAATAGACGCTCCTCTCTCTCTATCAGCTGCTGGCTGGCCTCCCAGAAGCGCTTTTGTTCGAGGTTCTGTTCAAATCTGAGGATCGCTGGGAGAGAAAAGCAAAGAGGAGGGCGCTTTTTAAACTACGGCCGAGTTTAAGATGAAAATGATTTGTCTAAACCTCGGAGATGAACTGCAGATGAGGGCTGCAGCTAATACATTATTTAAATATTACAGATATCACAAACTATGCAGGCCACCAAAACAACAGAGAGGTCCTGCTCCTGATGTAGATATAAAGTATTTAAATATAAACGGCCCATTCGAGGGTAAAGAAAACAACAATTTGTACAATTTAGATGAAACACACTAATGAAAACCTCACTTGGATGAATTTATATTAAATTTCTGCCAATAGATCATTTCACCTCAATCCTTTACACTGGACCTGAAGTTGATTAATCTTATTAAACCTATTGGAGACCTTGTGTGTGGTATCTCAACATATTCAAGACTTTTTAAGGCTTAAAATACAGATGATTGAATTTTAGACCCCAAACAAACACTGTATAATATCAATTTGTATGTATAAATATGAGTATGAGTATGAATTCAGCTGCTGTACCTGGAGTCGGAGGCTTCTCGGGGTCGCTGGGCAGCAGGAGACTCTCGGTGCTGGGGATGTTGCCGGGGGTGATGCCGATGTTGTTGCCGATGTCCTGACCTCCGGGTCGTCGGAACAACTTCTGGAACTTCCCGTTTAACCAGCCTCCTCTTCCTCCTCCTCCTCCTCCTCCTCCTCCCTCAGAACTCCCACCCTGGCTGGGGAGGAAGTTGCCCTCTGACTGCGTGGAGCTCGACCGGGTCCGCATCCTGAAGCAAGTGAGGAAACTGGACCAGCAACCTGGAAACGAGTCGACAAGTCAGTGAGGACGAAAAACCAACAATTCACGTTCGTCAAGAGAAATAAAGTCAGTGAAAAACAGGAGATTTCAGTGTTAGCTTCTTGGCTAATTAGCACTAGCTCACCACATTAGCAAGGTAGATTATTCTTATTCAATTAGATTTTTCAAAAACAAAACATTTGTTGTTGCTTTTCCTACTTTTAAATGTTTTAATGATCTCACAAGCTGCATTTTAAAATGACCCTAAATATATTTTCTTATATTTTAGATAAAAACAAACCTTAAAATGTGGCTTCAGCTAAAGAATTATAATTGCTGCTAACACAACATCCTGTAATACTTTAGAAATACAACTCCAACAAAAAAGCTTTTTTCCCACAAAGATGAAATGAATCATCAAGTTAAACAGAAACATACTTGAGAAGAGGAATTTGTATTTCATTGAATTAGCAAAACATCACCATCCTCATCACACTAAACCACAAAGTAGTAGTGAAAAGTAAAATGGTAAAAAAGTCAAATGATTCAAAGGAGAAAGTTCAGTCAACAATCTCAGCATCCCATGAATACAACAAAGTGAAAGTACAGTAAACAGCACATTGGACTTCAAACTAAACATAATCAATAATCAGACAAATAGCTTTTAAAATCAGACGAATTAACAATAAGCAGTTCAAAGTGAAATCTCGCCCAGTCCCTACGGATACGATGACACACAAACACACACGATCATTCGCTTCGGACACGGAGATAAAAACGTTTGTGTCTGAACCATAGACTGGTCTGAACTCGACAGGAGAAGAAACTCACCCTGGGCTCGCTGCTCTGTTAGCTGCTCTACAGCTGCTCTGAATTATAAAGGCAACAAGCTCCTCCTGCTCTGAATGATAGGCCCAGGGAGGGGATACACACACACACACACACACACACACACACACAGGAAGAGAGAGAGAGAGAGAGATGGTCTTTTTTTAGACACACCAGCGCTGAAGCAAACACTCTCTCACTCTGGGTATTTTTTGTGTCTTGAAATCCCATTACAGACACATTGGTTGTGCCTGTAGAGGAATCCTTACAGCACCAACAGGTCAACGGTTCCACTTGTCAAATAGTAATTGATGACAGGATACCTCAGAACACAAAGCCCAACTTCCTGCCAGAGATATGTGTTTAGAGAACTGTTCATTTGTGCAGCACTTGAGGGTTTTAACAGTCCATGTTTTCTCAGTTGGATATTAAATAATCTTTAAAACATCTGTGGATTAAATGCCCATTTGAATTAATCATTTACTGTCATTTAACATCAAGGAAAACCAGCAAATTCTCTACTTTGAATAGTTCAGTTTTGACAGATGAAGATGAAAACAGCTGTTGACTGTCGATCATGATGTTTCTCTCTGTTTTTACAACATCAAGCAAAGATTCAAATCCAAACCTATTGGGAAAAACAATGAACACAAACATAGGAACGACCTGAATTGACAGAAACCATTTTGGAGAAAAGAAATGCTGTTGTGTATTTTGATCCTTCCTTCTGGTCCATGGCCCATCTGCTAACATGGAGAGGACACAGTTTATTACCACCACGTTTCTGTTTGAAAAAGCATCCACTCAACTTCAGATCTGGCTTCTGGTCCAGACTAGTCCGGAGTCTGAGATTCGCTCAAGTGGAGACGTTTGGAATCGATGACGTAGACGCGAACAACCGTTTGCTCATTGGCTGTTTTAAGTCACAAAGCCGTCTCTGATTCTCGAAGCTCAGATCCGAAGAATCTTTTCGCTCAGTAAACAACCAGCAGTCATGTTCCAACAAGCTCCTGTTTGTCTTTGTGTGATGAGCCCGAGGGAATAATAGCGTCGGACCCTTATGAGTAAAATCAGAATAGCAATGTGTCACTGGAACACCGCTGCACAAATCCATCAATCAAGACTGGCTTCATTCCCAACGGGGGGGGGGGGGTTACATTTTCCCAAATTATTTCCATCCATTGTTGATCTGCTGCTCCCCTTCCTTTTCATTTCCGTCTTTTCCTTTGAATAAGTTGTATAAGACTCCGTGGGCAGTGTATTAGACCCACCTGAACAAAGCTAATACAGTCCTGTGATAAATCCTTCTTTGCTATGATCATTTTACGGATGTGGTTTGTGGTGATGATATCTGACCATAATCATGATGAAGGGAGGATTCACTGCAGAACTGATCCATAAAGAAGTGTTATACAGACCAGGTGATGTTTTCTAGTAACTTAGTGAAGAAGTTTAATGTCAGGTAACGTGTATTATTCATAACAATCGAACAATACGATCTTGCAGCACAATTTCCCACTAAACTTATAGTTCTGTTCAGGCACCACAGCACTGGTCTGGTCTGGATACCTGAGATTACATCAGCTCTTTTGTTACCAGCCCAGGATCAGACTGTGTATTACTGTTAGAATATAAACTGGATCTCACATCCCTTCAGCCCGTAGATAACTTAGTTTACCTGTGTGATGCTGGGTCGACACTTTGTGGGATCTTCTGGGGAAACATCTGCGACACATCCTGAAGGCTGCAACACTCACAGGTGAGGACTCGTGTGTCTCTGCAGCCGGTCCACCAAACCCTGAGAAGTCAGTCGTGCTAATGCAAATGACAGGATGTCGTTTAAATCATGAACTCATGCGTTGGTTTCTGTTCGTGCACCTGCACATTTCCTCTTAGTGGCAGACACATGAGAAAAGCTGAACTGTTGCGTAGCTTCTCACCATGTGGGTCAGGTTTTATTTTAGAAAATCATGTGACTTCACCTTGTGGTTGAGGACAAAATCAATCGATAATTTCTTGATTTTTCAAAATCTAATTAACTGCTAATTTAAATAATCAGACTTGAATTGTAAAATTGTACCTAAAAGTTTTAACTTCACTAGAAAACAGATAGATTCAAGGCAACAGTGTTGTGCAAGTTCACACCTCTCATGAATGAGTTCAAAGTTCAGTTCATACAAGTAAACATGAATAGTTCACGTTCATAGTTCACCATTTACATTCTGAACTAGTTCATAGTTCAGTTCATTTCATAGTTTAAAGGTGGAAAGGGAGAATGAAAGACCTAACTTATTTTTTAAAGAATATGCATCACTACCCCTTGGCTTAAACTTTACTTCATATATATCAATTCTTAAAATAATTTGTTTTTACATTTTTTTTTTAATATCGCTAATTTTGCCTGCTTATTTATTCATACCCTGTAAACAAAAGGCACAACAAATCATAGTGCTATGCCTTGCTATGATACCAATTATTAGGCTAGACCTTAAATTCTATCACTGAAATTTATAAAATGAATGTGTGGGAGCGGGTACACATTCATTTTATACACCTGCTCGCTCCTGGTATTTCATGCTGGCCTGATTCAATGATGATTTAACAAATTAACGTGACGTTCCCTCAAGTTCACGTTAAGTCAACATATGAAACGTTTTAGCTAGACCTCAGATAATATGAACGTGTTCACCGTTAAAATTCGTTATTTGTCATTAAGTTGCGTTCAGTTCTCATAAAAAAGAACGTGTTAATTGAACGCATTTTTTTGAACTCGCAAGTCCAGGTTTTGATTCTTGTCTCTTGCTTTGGCAAACAATTCCTCGTATTTTCACGACCTTCTCGCTTTGAGGAAACTGTTCTAACCACTGCTCCGCTACGTCAGGAGACATATCAGGAATAAACATGTGACTGAGAGTTGCCAGGAGACGTTTTCACCTAAAAACTAGAAGTTGGTGGAAGATTTTAATCATTTTATC
This sequence comes from Limanda limanda, assembly GCF_963576545.1. NCBI lineage: Eukaryota > Metazoa > Chordata > Actinopteri > Pleuronectiformes > Pleuronectidae > Limanda > Limanda limanda. The sequence goes on along the minus strand of NC_083647.1, from coordinate 25,559,017 downwards.
GCCCTGATATTTAAAGATATTAGAGATTTGATTTAACTCGGTGGTGTGATGAACTTTGCAGAGAAAACCTGTCTGATTATTGTTCTCTTAGATATCTACATTTTGGAAACATTCATATTTTGTGTTCTTTGTTTGTCTGTAGTGAAGATGCTGTTTTGCTTGAAGCTCACATTTTTACACTTGGTGATATTTCACTTTTTAAAAACTATTTACAAAGCTCTAGGGTGGTTCACATGATGGAGTTTCCCTTTGTCAGAGGCCTGTCCAAAGATGGGTCTAGGCTTCATTATCTTTTAAATTGCCGTACACAGACTAAACAGACAGTCTGTGTATTTGAAGACTGACGTAGATATCTTTGTGTATATCAGGCCCCTCACATTTCCTGGAAGCAATTTAGATATGGATATAATTAACTAAGCAGCTGTTTTCATGTCTCTGTTCACAACAGAGGAAGTGACTTGTGTTTCAATGTTTTCTGACTGCATTTCTATCCATAATGACCCAATAACTGTCAATCTGACATGTAAACACTGGGTTTACCCCACCATCCAAATGTAAAGTGAAAGTATGAGAACATCCCCTTCTCAAACTTGCATCAGTGCAAGTGATAGAAAAAAGGTTCCCGGGGAAACAGGAACTTCACAGCAACCACAGGTACAACAAGTGGAAACATGTTACTGAGAAGAAGGTGTTTATTATGCAGTGCAGATGGTTTCAGTTTTACTGAGGGAAAGTGCAGTTTTTTTAGTTGGTTATGAAACCAGAACATGGTTTAAAAAACTATTGAACATACATATAAACGGTTGAATCCACATTATCTCAACTACACAACATCTCAGTTGTTCTTTCGTCTTTGATGACTGATCAGTTATGATTGTTATGACAGCAATGAGCCACAGAAATCAAAGTGTAACTTGTGATTGGAGGAGGTTTGTCTTCCTGGATCACAGCAGCTCACCAGGAGTAAAGGTTCACGTCTGTAGATATAAGACTCAGAGAAACATGCAGAACAAACCAAGACTATACTTTCAGGGATCATTTCTATAGTTGTTGACTTGAGAAATGTGTTTCTAAAGAGTTTGGTCTCGCTGCCCACGATGAAGAGTGAAGATGTTTCCTTCAGAGCAGGAATCTGGTGGAAGAGACTCTTGGTTTTCTCCACTGTTGATGATTGTTCAGTGTTTCTGGTTGAGACACTGGAGGAGGAAACATGTTCTGAGTGGTCAGCTTTACTTTGTAAATATGTAGAATTGGAGAATCCTCTTTAAATCCACTACTTAATGTTCTTCACCTTCCTCCATCAGTTCATTGTCTGTGTAGAATTAGCCATCAGGCAGCAGGAGAAGGGCAGATTGGACAGGCAGTCTGTGTTGACGGTGACCTGCATGTCTCCAAACAACACTTGGGTTTTGTCTCCGCTGGCGTTGCCCAGTTTCTTCTTCAGCTCGGTGAATCTCTGCAGGATGAGCTGGGGTCTCGTTTATAAAAGAGTGCGTAGGATTCATATTAAAAGTGTACGTACGTACAAAAGCCGGAAATGGCGTAGGCAAAAGATAATTCCGATTTATACCGTGCGCACGTACACCTGAACGAAATGTTCGCTTTATAAATCCCAGTCCACCTGGGAACGTTCGTACGTGGATCTGCCTCTAACTCCGCCCTCAACACGCCCACTTTCCACCATAAATGGTCAATGCAAATCACGGCGTGAATATTAAATGATGCTGCTGACCAATGGGTTTCCACCGTGAGTACTGACGGAGTCACCGCATCAAGCGACGTGAAGAGGAAGTGAAACTTTCTGACACTGACATCGAGGTGTCTGTTAGTGAGGTGGAGGTGAAGAGCGACTTTATGGGACAGCAGTGATGTCACTAATAAAGAAAGTACACTGAAACCGCTCTGCGCACTGGATGCACTGTTCACTCTCTGGCTCAGTCCCGTCCACTGCAGTGATCTGATGATACACGCACAGTGTTGGAAGATATTATTAAAACCTATTAATGACTCGGCTCCGTAACTCGGCTGTTAAAAATGAATCAGAACCTAATATGCTTTAAGTTGTTTTATATTTTTCAAATTAAAAGGCTCGTGTGGAGCAGATACGTCACGCGAGCAAAACTAAGCTGCTGGTTTCAATGTAAATTATGAACTGGATCAATAATCTGCTGCAGTTCACCACCTCACGTTTGTGTCGGCGCTTTCCCGTCTCCAAAATGGTCGTAAGCATGGGTCTTATTTTGCGTAGAAATACGTACATTTTCCCGTCAAGTTAGTTTTTATAAATCCCAACGTTGGCGTGCGAGGTGGCGTACGCACGTTTCAGGCCCGTTTTGTGCGTAAGCAACGGTTATAAATGAGACCCCTGGTGTCTTGATGTGGATGCAGAAAGCAACTGGTAACCAGTGAAGGGAGCGGAGGATCATTACTACTGAAACATCTCAAACCTTCTTTCATTACATTGAGTTCTGGATCAGAGCTTTAACTGAACATTAATGATCTTTATATTTCAAACATCAGTATCAGAACCACTCAGAACATGTTTCCTCCTCCAGTGTCTCAACCAGAAGCACTGAACAATCATCAACAGTGGAGAAAACCAAAAGTCTCTTCCACCAGATTCCTGCTCTGAAGGAAACATCTTCACTCTTCATCGTGGGCAGCGAGACCAAACTCTTTAGAAACACATTTCTCAAGTCAACAACTATAGAAATGATCCCTGAAAGTATAGTCTTGGTTTGTTCTGCATGTTTCTCTGAGTCTTATATCTACAGACGTGAACCTTTACTCCTGGTGAGCTGCTGTGATCCAGGAAGACAAACCTCCTCCAATCACAAGTTACACTTTGATTTCTGTGGCTCATTGCTGTCATAACAATCATAACTGATCAGTCATCTAAGATGAAAGAACAACTAAAACGTTGTGTAGTTGAGATAATGTGGATACAACCATTTATATGTATGTTCAATAGTTTTTAAATCATGTTCTGAAGAAGAGTTTTGATTTTCTTTCTCAAACTACAAGTTAAAATCAGAATAGTATTAATAGAGTTAGATATATTTTGGATTGTATTGTCATTTATTGAGAAATTTTAAAGTTTGTGTAAAAAATAAAGTTAGTTGAGTCTGACAACAGTTTGGTCACCAAGACTTTAATCATAAAGTATCAGAGACTCACATCATTGATAATCACTGTGACACCGACTCACAAATACACATGAAGATCAATTCACCACTGAAAACAGACCTAACACAGGGTCTCAATTTCAAAATAAAGGTTCTCATAACAGCTAAACTAATTACTGATACCTATGAACCTCAAACCTTTATCGTGTTGTCACTACATTGAGTTCAGGACCAAATATTTAACTGAACATTAATGACCTTTAACTTTCAAACATCTGTATCAGAACCACTCAGAACATGTTTCCTCCTCCAGTGTCTCAACCAGAAACACTGAACAATCATCAACAGTGGAGAAAACCAAGAGTCTCTTCCACCAGATTCCTGCTCTGAAGGAAACATCTTCACTCTTCATCGTGGGCAGCGAGACCAAACTCTTTAGAAACACATTTCTCAAGTCAACAACTATAGAAATGATCCCTGAAAGTATAGTCTTGGTTTGTTCTGCATGTTTCTCTGAGTCTTATATCTACAGACGTGAACCTTTACTCATGGTGAGCTGCTGTGATCAAGGAAGACAAACCTCCTCCAATCACAAGTTACACTTTGATTTCTGTGGCTCATTGCTGTCATAACAATCATAACTGATCAGTCATCAAAGACCAAAGAACAACTAAGACGTTGTGTAGTTAAGATAATGTGGATTCAACAGTTTATATGTATGTTCAAAAGTTTTTAAAATAATGTTCTGAAGAAGAGTTTTGTTTTTACTTCTCAAACTACAAGTTATTACCAGAATAGTATTTATAGAGTAAGATAAATTTGGGTTTTATTGTCATATATTGAGAAATTCTAAAGTTTGTTGAGTCTGACAACAGTTTGGTCACCAAGACTTTAATCATAAAGTATCAGAGGCTCACATCATTGATAATCGCTGTGACACCGACTCACAAATACACATGAAGATCAACTCACCACTGAAAACAGACCTAACACAGGGTCTCAATTTCAAAATAAAGGATCTCATAACAGCAAAACTAATTAGTGATACCTATGAACCTCAAACCTTTATCTTTCTGTAACGACATTGAGTTCTGGACCTAAGCTTTACCTGAACATTAATTTTCTTTATATGTTAAACATCAGTATCAGAACCACTCAGAACATGTTTCCTCCTCCAGTGTCTCAACCAGAAACACTGAACAATCATCAACAGTGGAGAAAACCAAGAGTCTCTTCCACCAGATTCCTGCTCTGAAGGAAACATCTTCACTCTTCATCATGGGCAGCGAGACCAAACTCTTTAGAAACACATTTCTCAAGTCAACAACTATAGAAATGATCCCTGAAAGTATAGCCTTGGTTTGTTCTGCATGTTTCTCTGAGTCTTATATCTACAGACGTGAACCTTTACTCCTGGTGAGCTGGATCAGAGAGTTACACCTCCTCCAATCAGATGTTGTGTTGACACTGTAAGGGAAATATAACAGTTTATTTCCCCTTTGATTGATCATGATTGAATCTCTTACAATGTAACCTTGATCATGCTGTTTCCTGTACTACTGAATGTATTTGGCCTTATTGCTCTAGACTAGGCATTGTTGTATTCATGTGATCAAAGGATCTCAACCTTTGACTGTTTAACAAACCCCAACCAGAGTGGGAGGGGTTTAGCCAAATGTATAAAACCTAAGATCTGTTTGCTATCTGGGTGCATATTACAAACTAAACTTTCTCTGCAGAAGGAAGAGAAAGTGGACTGTGTTAGTTTGAAGTATTGTAACAGACTCATTTGGGCTGGAGGGACTTTTTGAAACGTCTTATCCCAAAGTTTCCTTCTACGATGTAACAACAATCAATCTGGCTCAGTTCAGTATTCACCCACTGAGTTCACAAGCATCAACAGGCTGACAGGTATCAGATCAACACAAGCGAGTATTTCCAGGCTGCTCTCTTTCCTTTAATCACTTTCTCATCTTTGTCAGAACAGGACTTGTCTTGTTCTTGTCTGGACTTCTTCTGTCCTGATGTCAATGTAGAGCACGTTCCTCCATTAAGGAGCCAGGACAGCAAAGAGTCATGCTTCTTTTCAATAGCTATCTCGCAGTGAGGGAGCAGCAAGGTGATGGGCAGATGAGGTGGAAGGTTTACCCAAGACCTGGATGTAGACTGGACCTGATCCGTTCACAGCACGGTACACAAGTACTGGTGTCTTGATGTGTAAGCAGGAAGCAACTGGTAACCAGTGAAGGGAGCGGAGCATCATTACTACTGAAACATCTCAAACCTTCTGCCATTACATTGAGTTCTGGACCAAAGATTTAACTCAACATTAATGAAGCTTATATTTCAAACATCTGTATCCGAACCACTCAGAACATGTTTCCTCCTCCAGTGTCTCAACCAGAAACACTGAACAATCAACAGTGGAGAAAACCAAGAGTCTCTTCCACCAGATTCCTGCTCTGAAGGAAACATCTTCACTCTTCATCGTGGGCAGCGAGACCAAACTCTTTAGAAACACATTTCTCAAGTCAACAACTATAGAAATGATCCGTGAAAGTATAGTCTTGGTTTGTTCTGCATGTTTCTCTGAGTCTTATATCTACAGACGTGAACCTTTACTCCTGGTGAGCTGCTGTGATCCAGGAAGACAAACCTCCTCCAATCACAAGTTACACTTTGATTTCTGTGGCTCATTGCTGTCATAACAATCATAACTGATCAGTCATCAAAGACCAAAGAACAACTAAGACGTTGTGTAGTTAAGATAATGTGGATTCAACAGTTTATATGTATGTTCAAAAGTTTTTAAAATAATGTTCTGAAGAAGAGTTTTGTTTTTACTTCTCAAACTACAAGTTATTACCAGAATAGTATTTATAGAGTAAGATAAATTTGGGTTTTATTGTCATATATTGAGAAATTCTAAAGTTTGTTGAGTCTGACAACAGTTTGGTCACCAAGACTTTAATCATAAAGTATCAGAGACTCACATCATTGATAATCGCTGTGACACCGACTCACAAATACACATGAAGATCAACTCACCACTGAAAACAGACCTAACACAGGGTCTCAATTTCAAAATAAAGGATCTCATAACAGCAAAACTAATTACTGATACCTATGAACCTCAAACCTTTTTCTTTCTGTAACGACATTGAGTTCTGGACCTAAGCTTTACCTGAACATTAATTTTCTTTATATGTTAAACATCAGTATCAGAACCACTCAGAACATGTTTCCTCCTCCAGTGTCTCAACCAGAAACACTGAACAATCATCAACAGTGGAGAAAACCAAGAGTCTCTTCCACCAGATTCCTGCTCTGAAGGAAACATCTTCACTCTTCATCGTGGGCAGCGAGACCAAACTCTTTAGAAACACATTTCTCAAGTCAACAACTATAGAAATGATCCCTGAAAGTATAGCCTTGGTTTGTTCTGCATGTTTCTCTGAGTCTTATATCTACAGACGTGAACCTTTACTCCTGGTGAACTGGATCAGAGAGTTACACCTCCTCCAATCAGATGTTGTGTTGACACTGTAAGGGAAATATAACAGTTTATTTCCCCTTTGATTGATCATGATTGAATCTCTTACAATGTAACCTTGATCATGCTGTTTCCTGTACTACTGAATGTATTTGGCCTGATTGCTCTAGACTAGGCATTGTTGTATTCATGTGATCAAAGGATCTCAACCTTTGACTGTTTAACAAACCCCAACCAGAGTGGGAGGGGTTTAGCCAAATGTATAAAACCTAAGATCTGTTTGCTATCTGGGTGCATATTACAAACTAAACTTTCTCTGCAGGAGGAAGAGAAAGTGGACTGTGTTAGTTTGAAGTATCGTAACAGACTCATTTGGGCTGCAGGGACTTTTTGAAACCTCTTATCCCAAAGTTTCCTTCTACGATTACACAACAATCAATCTGGCTCAGTTCAGTATTGACTCATTGAGTTCACAAGCATCAACAGGCTGACAGGTATCAGATCAACACAAGCGAGTATTTCCAGGCTGCTCTCTTTCCTTTAATCACTTTCTCATCTTTGTCAGAACAGGACTTGTCTTGTTCTTGTCTGGACTTCTACTGTCCTGATGTCAATGAGGAGCACGCTCCTCCATTAAGGAAACAGGACAGCAAAGAGTCATGCTTCTGTTCAGCAGCTAGCTCGCAGAGAGGGAGCAGCAAGGTGATGGGCAGATGAGGTGGAAGGTTTACCCAAGACCTGGATGTAGACTGGACCTGATCCGTTCACAGCACGGTACACAAGTACTGGTGTCGTGATGTGTAAGCAGGAAGCCACTGGTAACCAGTGAAGGGAGCGGAGCATCATTACTACTGAAACATCTCAAACCTTCGACCAAAGATTTAACTCAACATTAATGATCCTTATAATTCAAACATCTGTATCCGAACCACTCAGAACATGTTTCCTCCTCCAGTGTCTCAACCAGAAACACTGAACAATCATCAACAGTGGAGAAAACCAAGAGTCTCTTCCACCAGATTCCTGCTCTGAAGGAAACATCTTCACTCTTCATCGTGGGCAGCGAGACCAAACTCTTTAGAAACACATTTCTCAAGTCAACAACTATAGAAATGATCCCTGAAAGTATAGTCTTGGTTTGTTCTGCATGTTTCTCTGAGTCTTATATCTACAGACGTGAACCTTTACTCCTGGTGAGCTGCTGTGATCCAGGAAGACAAACCTCCTCCAATCACAAGTTACACTTTGATTTCTGTGGCTCATTGCTGTCATAAAAATCCTGGTTCAGAAAATGCTCAATGACCTGAAATCTTCATGCAACCAATACAAGTTGTTGAGTGATGAAAAAGCATGATCTTAATGTGTATTTGGTCTGTTTTGTTCTTCACACCCTGCAGCAGGAAGCACCTGGTGGCTGTTCTGAACTTCAGAGGTCTGATGAGAGGCCGAGAACACCAGCTCATCCTGCAGAGATTCACCGAGCTGAAGAAGAAACTGGGCAACGCCAGCGGAGACAAAACCCAAGTGTTGTTTGGAGACATGCAGGTCACCGTCGACACAGACTGTCTGTCCAATCTGCCCTTCTCCTGCCTCAGCTTCCTGCTGCCTGACGGCTAATTCTACACAGACAATGAACTGATGGAGGAAGGTGAAGAACATTAAGTAACAGATTTAAAGAGGAATCTCCAATTCTACATATTTACAAAGTAAAGCTGACAACTCAGAACATGTTTCCTCCTCCAGTGTCTCAACCAGAAACACTGAACAATCATCAACAGTGGAGAAAACCAAGAGTCTCTTCCACCAGATTCCTGCTCTGAAGGAAACATCTTCACTCTTCATCGTGGGCAGCGAGACCAAACTCTTTAGAAACACATTTCTCAAGTCAACAACTATAGAAATTATCCCTGAAAGTATAGTCTTGGTTTGTTCTGCATGTTTCTCTGAGTCTTATATCTACAGACGTGAACCTTTACTCCTGGTGAGCTGCTGTGATCCAGGAAGACAAACCTCCTCCAATCACAAGTTACTCTTTGACTTCTGTGGCTCATTGCTGTCATAACAATCATAACTGATCAGTCATCAAAGACAAAGAACAACTAAGACGTTGTGTAGTTGAGATAATGTGGATTCAACCGTTTATATGTATGTTCAATAGTTTTTAAACCGTGTTCTGAAGAAGCGTTTTGTTTTTCCTTCTCAAAATATTAATTAATATCAGAATATTATTTATAGAGTTAGATATATTTTGGATTTATTGTCATTTAATGATACATTTTAAAGTTTGTGTAAAAAATAAAGTTTGTTGAGTCTGACAACAGTTTGGTCACCAAGACTTTAATCATAAAGTATCAGAGACTCACATCATTGATAATCGCTGTGACACCGACTCACAAATACACATGAAGATCAATTCACCACTGAAAACAGACCCAACACAGGGTCTGAATTTCAAAATAAAGGTTCTCATAACAGCAAAACTAATTACTGATACCTATGAACCTCAAACCTTTTGTCTTTCTGGCATTACATTGAGTTCTGGACGAAAGCTTTAACTCAACATTAATGATCTTTAACTTTCAAACATCTTTATCAGAACCACTCAGAACATGTTTCCTCCTCCAGTGACTCAACCAGAAACACTGAACAATCACCAACAGTGGAGAAAACCAAGAGTCTCTTCCACCAGATTCCTGCTCTGAAGGAAACATCTTCACTCTTCATCGTGGGCAGCGAGACCAAACTCTTTAGAAACACATTTCTCAAGTCAACAACTATAGAAATGATCCCTGAAAGTATAGTCTTGGTTTGTTCTGCATGTTTCTCTGAGTCTTATATCTACAGACGTGAACCTTTACTCCTGGTGAGCTGCTGTGATCCAGGAAGACAAACCTCCTCCAATCACCAGTTACACTTTGATTTCTGTGGCTCATTGCTGTCATAACAATCATAACTGATCAGTCATCAAAGACCAAAGAACAACTGAGATGTTGTGTAGTTGAGATAATGTGGATTCAACCGTTTATATTTATGTTCAATAGTTTTTAAACCATGTTCTGAAGAAGAGTTTTGTTTTTCCTTCTCAAACTACAAGTTAATATCAGAAAACTATTTATAGATTTAGATATATTTTGGATTTTATCGTCATTTCTTGAGAAATTTTAAAGTTTGTGTAAAAAATAAAGTTTGTTGAGTCTGACAACAGTTTGGTCACCAAGACTTTAATCATAAAGTATCAGAGACTCACATCATTGATAATCGCTGTGACACCGACTCACAAATACACATGAAGATCAATTAACCACTGAAAACAGACCTAACACAGGGTCTAAATTTCAAAATAAAGGTTCTCATAACAGCAAAATTAATGACTGATACCTATGAACCTCAAACCTTTATCTTGCTGTCATTACATTGAGTCCTGGACCAAAGCTTTAACTGAGCATTAATGACCTTTATATTTCAAACATCTGTATCAGAACCACTCAGAACATGTTTCCTCCTCCAGTGTCTCAACCAGAAACACTGAACAATCATCAACAGTGGAGAAAACCAAGAGTCTCTTCCACCAGATTCCTGCTCTGAAAGAAACATCTTCACTCTTCATCGTGGGCAGCGAGACCAAACTCTTTAGAAACACATTTCTCAAGTCAACAACTATAGAAATGATCCCTGAAAGTATAGTCTTGGTTTGTTCTGCATGTTTCTCTGAGTCTTATATCTACAGACGTGAACCTTTACTTCTGGTGAGCTGGATCAGAGAGTTACACCTCCTCCTATCAGATGTTGTGTTGACACTCAGGTGTCTCTGCAGGATGAAGAGAAAGTGGACTGTGTTAGTTTGAAGTATTGTAACCGACTCATTTGGCCTGCAGGGACTTTTCAGTGTTGAACACAAATCGTGACGGAATCAAAGTTGCATCAGATCCAAACTAAAAGTGGAACCAGCAGAAACCACAGTGAACCAGTGGAGACAGTTACACACAGCCTGTCTGAATCTTGACTGGAAACAGGGACTTTGTAAACTAATCACGATAAATTAACAACGATAGAACTTTAGACAAAGATCTTGCAGATAACAACATTTTTATAACAGAACTAAAAGTCAAAGATTTTTGGACCAAATTTCAAAAAGGAAAACAAGACACTTGCATCATTTGCATAATGAGAACATTTCTAAAGGATCCATTTACTTAATTTTGCACATTCAGCATTTTTACCTTTTATTAAATATTTTAATACATTATTTCAACATTTTGAAAGTTACAGTAGCTGACCACTCAGAACATGTTTCCTCCTCCAGTGTCTCAACCAGAAACACTGAACAATCATCAACAGTGGAGAAAACCAAAAGTCTCTTCCACCAGATTCCTGCTCTGAAGGAAACATCTTCACTCTTCATCGTGGGCAGCGAGACCAAACTCTTTAGAAACACATTTCTCAAGTCAACAACTATAGAAATGATCCCTGAAAGTATAGTCTTGGTTTGTTCTGCATGTTTCTCTGAGTCTTATATCTACAGACGTGAACCTTTACACCTGGTGAGCTGCTGTGATCCAGGAAGACAAACCTCCTCCTATCACAAGTTACACTGTGATTTCTGTGGCTCATTGCTGTCATAACAATCTTAACTGATCAGTCATTAAAGACGAAAGAACAACTGAGACGTTGTGTAGTTGAGATAATCTGGATTCAACCATTTATATGTATGTTCAATAGTTTTTAAATCATGTTCTGAAGAAGAGTTTTGATTTTCTTTCTCAAACTACAAGTTAATATCAGAATAGTATTTATAGAGGTAGATGTATTTTGGATTGTATTGTCATTTATTGAGAAATTTTAAAGTTTGTGTAAAAAATAAAGTTAGTTGAGTCTGACAACAGTTTGGTCACCAAGACTTTAATCATAAAGTATCAGAGACTCACATCATTGATAATCACTGTGACACCGACTCACAAATACACATGAAGATCAATTCACCACCGAAAACAAACCCAACACATGGTCTCAATTTCAAAATAAAGGTTCTCATAACGGCAAAATTAATGACTGATACCTATGAACCTCAAACCTTTATCCCTCTTTCACTACATTGAGTTCTGGACCAAAGCTTTAACTGAACATTAATGACCTTTATATTTCAAACATCTGTATCAGAACATGTTTCCTCCTCCAGTGTCTCAACCAGAAACACCGAACAATCATCAACAGTGGAGAAAACCAAGAGTCTCGTCCACCAGATTCCTGCTCTGAAGGAAACATCTTCACTCTTCATCGTGGGCAGCGAGACCAAACTCTTTAGAAACACATTTCTCAAGGCAACAACTATAGAAATGATCCCTGAAAGTATAGCCTTGGTTTGTTCTGCATGTTTCTCTGAGTCTTATATCTACAGACGTGAACCTTTAGTCCTGGTGAACTGGATCAGAGAGTTACACCTCCTCCAATCAGATGTTGTGTTGACACTGTAAGGGAAATATAACAGTTTATTTCCCCTTTGATTGATCATGATTGAATCTCTTACAATGTAACCTTGATCATGCTGTTTCCTGTACTACTGAATGTATTTGGCCTTATTGCTCTAGACTAGGCATTGTTGTATTCATGTGATCAAAGGATCTCAACCTTTGACTGTTTAACAAACCCAAAACCAGAGTGGGAGGGGTTTAGCCAAATGTATAAAACCTAAGATCTGTTTGCTATCTGGGTGCATATTACAAACTAAACTTTCTCTGCAGAAGGAAGAGAAAGTGGACTGTGTTAGTTTGCAGTATTGTAACAGACTAATTTGGGCTGCAGGGACTTTTTGAAACCTCTTATCCCAAAGTTTCCTTCTACGATGTAACAACAATCAACCTGGCTCAGTTCAGTATTCACCCACTGAGTTCACAACCATCAACAGGCTGACGGGTCTCAGATCAACACAAGCAAGTTTTTCCAGGCTGCTCTCTTCACGTTGTCTTGACTTCTTCTGTCCTGACGTCAATGAGTAGCTTGTTTTTCCATTTAGGAGCCAGGACAGTAAACAGTCATGATTCTGTTCAGTAGCTAGCTCGCAGTGAGGGAGCAGCAAGGTGATGGGCAGGTGCAGAGCAGAGTGGATGGGCTGAGGTGGAAGGTTTACCCAAGACCTGGATGTAGACTGGACCTGATCCGTTCACAGCACGGTACACAAGTACTGGTGTCTTGATGTGTAAGCAGGAAGCAACTGGTAACTAGTGAAGGGAGCGGAGGATCATTACTACTGAAACATCTCAAACCTTCTTTCATTACATTGAGTTCTGGACCAAAGCTTTAGCTCAACATTAATGATCTTTATATTTCAAACATCTGTATCAGAACCACTCAGAACATGTTTCCTCCTCAAGTGACTCAACCAGAAACACTGAACAATCATCAACAGTGGAGAAAACCAAGAGTCTCTTCCACCAGATTCCCGCTCTGAAGGAAACATCTTCACTCTTCATCGTGGGCAGCGAGACCAAACTCTTTAGAAACACATTTCTCAAGTCAACAACTATAGAAATGATCCCTGAAAGTATAGTCTTGGTTTGTTCTGCATGTTTCTCTGAGTCTTATATCTACAGACGTGAATCTTTACTCCTGGTGAGCTGCTGTGATCCAGGAAGACAAACCTCCTCAAATCACAAGTTACACTTTGATTTCGGTGGCTCATTGCTGTCATAACAATCCTGGTTCAGAAAATGCTCAATGACCTGAAATCTTCATGCAACCAATACAAGTTGTTGAGTGATGAAAAAGCATGATCTTAATGTGTATTTGGTCTGTTTTGTTCTTCACACCCTGCAGCAGGAAGCACCTGGTGGCTGTCCTGAACTTCAGAGGTTTGATGAGGGCCCCTGAACACCAGCTCATCCTGCAGAGATTCACCGAGCTGAAGAAGAAACTGTGCAACGCCAGCGGAGACAAAACCCAAGTGTTGTTTGGAGACATGCAGGTCACCGTCAACACAGACTGCCTGTCCAATCTGCCCTTCTCCTGCCTCAGCTTCCTGCTGCCTAATTCTACACAGACAATGAACTGATCAAGAAAGGTGAAGAATATCAAGTAGTGGATTTAAAGAGGATTCTCCAATTCACAAAGTAAAGCTGACCACTCAGAACATGTTTCCTCCTCCAGTGTCTCAACCAGAAACACTGAACAATCATCAACAGTGGAGAAAACCAAGAGTCTCTTCCACCAGATTCCTGCTCTGAAGGAAACATCTTCACTCTTCATCGTGGGCAGCGAGACCAAACTCTTTAGAAACACATTTCTCAAGTCAACAACTATAGAAATGATCCCTGAAAATATAGTCTTGGTTTGTTCTGCATTTTTCCCCCAGTCTTATATCTACAGACGTGAACCTTTACTCCTGGTGAGCTGCTGTGATCCAGGAAGACAAACCTCCTCCAATCAGATGTTGTGTTGACACTCAGGTGTCTCTGCAGGAGGAAGAGAAAGTGGACTGTGTTAGTTTGAAGAATTGTAACAGACTCATTTGGGCTGCAGAGACTTTTGAACCCACAGATAGTTTTGAACATAAATCGTGACGGAATCAAAATTGCATCAGATCCCAAACTAAAAGTGGAACCAGCAGAAACCACAGTGAACAAGTGGAGACAGTTACACACAGCCTGTCTGAATCTTGACTAGAAACAAGGACTTTGTAAACTAATCACGATAAACTAACAATGATAGAACTTTAGACAAAGTTCTTGTTGATAACAGCATTTTTAAATGAGAACTAAAAGTCAAGGATTGTTGTACTAAATTTCAAAAAGGAAAAAAAGACACTTGCAGCATTTGCATAATGAGAACATTTCTAAAGGATCCATTTACTTAATTTTGGACATTCAGCATTTTTACCTTCTATTACATATTTTAAAACATTATTTCAACATTTTGAAAGTTACAGTAGCTGACCACTCAGAACATGTTTCCTCCTCCAGTGTCTCAACCAGAAACACTGAACAATCATCAACAGTGGAGAAAACCAAGAGTCTCTTCCACCAGATTCCTGCTCTGAAGGAAACATCTTCACTCTTCATCGTGGGCAGCGAGACCAAACTCTTTAGAAACACATTTCTCAAGTCAACAACTATAGAAATGATCCCTGAAAGTATAGTCTTGGTTTGTTCTGCATGTTTCTCTGAGTCTTATATCTACAGACGTGAACCTTTACTCATGGTGAGCTGCTGTGATCCAGGAAGACAAACCTCCTCCAATCACAAGTTACACTTTGATTTCTGTGGCTCATTGCTGTCATAACAATCATAACTGATCAGTCATCAAAGAAAAAAGAACAACTAAGACGTTGTGTAGTTGAGATTATGTGGATTCAACCGTTTATATGTATGTTCAAAAGTTTTTAAACGATGTTCTGAAGAAGAGTTTTGTTTTTCCTTCTCAAACTACAAGTTAATATCAGAAAACTATTTATAGATTTAGATATATTTTGGATTTTATTGTCATTTATTGAGGAATTTTAAAGTTTGTGTAAAAAATAAAGTTTGTTGAGTCTGACAACAGTTTGGTCACCAAGACTTTAATCATTAAGTATCAGAGACTCACATCATTGATAATCGCTGTGACACCGACTCACAAATACACATGAAGATCAACTCACCACTGAAAACAGACCTAACACAGGGTCTAAATTTCAAAATAAAGGTTCTCATAGCAGCAAGACTAATTACTGATACCTATGAACCTCAAACCTTTATCTTGCTGTCACTACATTGAGTCCTGGACCAAAGCTTTAACTGAACATTAATGACCTTTATATTTCAAACATCTGTATCAGAACCACTCAGAACATGTTTCCTCCTCCAGTGTCTCAACCAGAAACACTGAACAATCATCAACAGTGGAGAAAACCAAGAGTCTCTTCCACCAGATTCCTGCTCTGAAGGAAACATCTTCACTCTTCATCGTGGGCAGCGAGACCAAACTCTTTAGAAACACATTTCTCAAGTCAACAACTATAGAAATGATCCCTGAAAGTATAGTCTTGGTTTGTTCTGCATGTTTCTCTGAGTCTTATATCTACAGACGTGAACCTTTACTCCTGGTGAGCTGCTGTGATCCAGGAAGACAAACCTCCTCCAATCACAAGTTACACTTTGATTTCTGTGGCTCATTGCTGTCATAACAATCATAACTGATCAGTCATCAAAGACGAAAGAACAACTAAGACGTTGTGTAGATGAGATAATGTGGATTCAACCGTTTATATGAATGTTCAATAGTTTTTAAACCAATGTTTTGAAGAAGAGTTTTGTTTTTCCTTCTCAAATTACAAGTTAATATCAGAATAGTATTTATAGAGTTAGATATATTTTGGATTTATTGTAATTTATAGAAAAATGTTTATGTTTGTGTAAAAAATTAAGTTTGTTGAGTCTGACAACAGTTTGGTCACCAAGACTTTAATCATAAAGTATCAGAGACTCACATCATTGATAATCGCTGTGACACCGACTCACAAATACACATGAAGATCAATTCACCACTGAAAACACATGGTCTCAACTTCAAAATAAAGGTTCTCATAACAGCAAAACTAATTACTGATACCTATTAACCCCAAAACATTATCTTTCTGTCACTACATTGAGTTCTGGACCAGAGCTTTAACTGAACATTAATGACCTTTATATTTCAAACATCTGTATCAGAACCACTCAGAACATGTTTCCTCCTCCAGTGTCTCAACCAGAAACACTGAACAATCATCAACAGTGGAGAAAACCAAGAGTCTCTTCCACCAGATTCCTGCTCTGAAGGAAACATCTTCACTCTTCATCGTGGGCAGCGAGACCAAACTCTTTAGAAACACATTTCTCAAGTCAACAACTATAGAAATGATCCCTGAAAGTATAGTCTTGGTTTGTTCTGCATGTTTCTCTGAGTCTTATATCTACAGACGTGAATCTTTACTCCTGGTGAGCTGCTGTGATCCAGGAAGACAAACCTCCTCCAATCACAAGTTACACTTTGATTTCTGTGGCTCATTGCTGTCATAACAATCATGTGCGTACGCCACCTCTCACGCCAACGTTGGGATTTATAAAAACAAACTTGACGGGAAAATGTTCGATTTCTACGCAAACTTAGACCCATGCTTACGACCGTTTTGGACACGGGAAAACGCCGACACAGACGTGAGGTGGTGAACTGCAGCAGATTATTGAAATTATTGATCCAGTTCATAATTTACATTGAAACTACCCAGTGCGCAATAAATACTGCCGTGACACCGGTGCGGGGATCTGCTCGATGTGTGCATGTGAATGGAAGGACGAGGAGGAAGCGATGGTTCAGCGATCTCTGATCTCACACAGTGTGTTATCCACAGCTGCAGCGGCAGAGTATCAGTGTATTTACTTTATTAGTGACATCACTGCTGTCCCATAAAGTCGCTCTTCACCTCCACCTCACTAAGAGACACTTGATGTCAGTGTCAGAAAGTTTCACTTCCTCTTCACGTCGCTTGATGCGGTGACTCCGTCAGTACTCACGGTGGAAACCCATTGGTCAGCAGCATAATTTAATATTCACGCCGTGCTTTGCATTTATCATTTATGGTGGAAAGTGGGCGTGTTGAGGGCGGAGTTAGAGGCAGATCCACGTACGAACGTTTCCAGGTGGACTGTGATTTATAAAGCGAACATTGCGTTCAGGTGAGCTTGCGCACGGTTTTATAAATCGGAATTATCTTTTGTGTA
This sequence comes from Limanda limanda, assembly GCF_963576545.1. Classification (NCBI taxonomy): domain Eukaryota; kingdom Metazoa; phylum Chordata; class Actinopteri; order Pleuronectiformes; family Pleuronectidae; genus Limanda; species Limanda limanda. Next base: position 25,541,669 of record NC_083647.1, on the reverse strand, counting down.
CACCATTTCCGGCTTTTGTACGTACGTACACTTTTAGTATGAATCCTACGCACTCTTTTATAAATGAGACCCCAGTACTTGTCTACGTGTTGTGAACGGATCAGGTCCAGTCTACATCCAGGTCTTGGGTAAACCTTCCACCTCAGCCCGTCCACTCTGCTCTGCATCTGCCCATCACCTTGCTGCTCCCTCACTGCGAGTTAGCTACTGAACGGAATCATGACTCTTTACTGTCCTGGCTCCCTCCAAAATGTTGAAATTATGTCTTAAAATATGAAAAAAATGCTGCATGTGCAAAATTAAGTGAAAGGAACACTTAGAAATGTTCTCCTCATTATGCAAATGTTGCAAGTGTCTTTTATTTGTTTCTGAAATTTTGTCCAAAAATCTTTGACTTTTAGTTCTGTTTTGAAAATGTTATCAGCAAGAACTTTGTCAAAAGTTCTATCATTGTTAATTTATTGTGATTAGTTTAAAAAGTCCCTGTTTCCAGTCAAGATTCAGACATGCTGTGTGTAACTGTCTCCACTGGTTCACTGTGGTTTCTGCTGGTTCCACTTTTAGTTTGGATCTGATGCAACTTTTATTACGTCACGATTTGTGTTCAACACTGAAAAGTCCCTGCAGGCCAAATGAGTCTGTTACAATTCTTCAAACTAACACAGTCCACTTTCTCTTCCTCCTTCAGAGACACCTGAGTGTCAACACAACATCTGATTGGAGGAGGTTTGTCTTCCTGGATCACAGCAGCTCACCAGGAGTAAAGGTTCACGTCTGTAGATATAAGACTCAGAGAAACATGCAGAACAAACCAAGACTATACTTTCAGGGATCATTTCTATAGTTGTTGACTTGAGAAATGTGTTTCTAAAGAGTTTGGTCTCGCTGCCCACGATGAAGAGTGAAGATGTTTCCTTCAGAGCAGGAATCTGGTGGAAGAGACTCTTGGTTTTCTCCATTGTTGATGATTGTTCAGTGTTTCTGGTTGAGACACTGGAGGAGGAAACATGTTCTGAGTGGTTCAGATACAGATATTTGAAATATAAAGAATGTTAATGTTCAGGTAAAGCTTAGGTCCAGAACTCAATGTTATGGCAGAAAGATAAAGGTTTGAGGTTCATAGGTTTCAGTCATTAGTGATGCTGTTATGAAAACCTTTATTTTGAAATTGAGACCCTGTGTTAGGTCTGTTTTCAGTGGTGAGTTGATCTTTATGTGTATTTGTGAGTCGGTGTCACAGCGATTATCAATGATGTGAGTCTCTGGTACTTTTATGATTAAAGTCTTGGTGACCAAACTGTTGTCAGACTCAACAAACTTTATTTTTTACACATACTTTAGAATTTCTCAATAAATGACAATAAAATCCAAAATATATCTAAATCTATGAATACTACTCTGATATAAATGTGTAGTTTGTGAAGAAAAAACAATCTTTTCTCCAAAATATGCTTTAAAAACTTTTGAACATACAAATAAACGGTTGAATCCACATTATCTCAACTACACAACGTCTTAGTTGTTCTTTCGTCTTTGATGACTGATCAGTTATGATTGTTATGACAGCAATGAGCCACAGAAATCAAAGTGTAACTTGTGATTGGAGGAGGTTTGTCTTCCTGGATCACAGCAGCTCACCAGGAGTAAAGGTTCACGTCTGTAGATATAAGACTCAGAGAAACATCCAGAACAAACCAAGACTATACTTTCAGGGATCATTTCTATAGTTGTTGACTTGAGAAATGTGTTTCTAAAGAGTTTGGTCTCGCTGCCCACGATGAAGAGTGAAGATGTTTCCTTCAGAGCAGGAATCTGGTGGAAGAGACTCTTGGTTTTCTCCACTGATGATGATTGTTCAGTGTTTCTGGTTGAGACACTGGAGGAGGAAACATGTTCTGAGTGGTCAGCTACTGTTACTTTCAAAATGTTGAAATTACATCTTAAAATATGTAATAAAAGGTAAAAAAATGCTGCATGTGCAAAATTAAGTAAATGGAACTTTTAGAAATCCCCACCTCATCATGCAAATGTTGCAAGTGTCTTTTTTTCCTTCATGAAATTTGGTACAAAAATCCTTGACTTTTAGTTCTGTTTTGAAAAAGTTGATATCAGCAAGAACTTTGTCCAAATTTCTATCATTGTTGGTTAAGATTAAGATAGATTTATTTATCCCACACACATGCACAGACATGCACAAGCACACTCATGCAAGGAGGGAAATTTAACCTCTGTTTTTAACCCATCTGGTGCAGGACACACAGAGCAGATGTTGGGGGAGTAAGGTGCCTTGCTCAGGGGCACTAGACAGGGTAGGGAGAATCCTCTTGGATTTTTGGACAGATCAATCCAGGTTCGTCTTTTTGTTGTTTCTCCGTGGAGTCGAACCAGAGACGAACCAGAGACCTTTTCTGCACATGGTCCAAGTTTCTGCCACTAGTCCACCGCCTCTCAAAGGTTAGAGGCGATTAGTTTAGAAGCTCCATGTTTCCAGTCAATATTCAGACAGGCTGTGTAACTGTCTCCACTGGTTCACTGTGGTTTCTGCTGATTCCACTTTTAGTTTGGGATCTGATGCAACTTTGATTCCGTCACGATTTGTGTTCAAAACTATCTGTGGGTTCAAAAAGTCCCTGCAGGCAAAATGAGTCTGTTACAATACTTCAAATGATGAAACTTAATACGGATAATGTTCATGTTTATTTATCACTGTACCACTTGTCTCGATTACATGAAATTAGCAGGTCAGGTATTTAAAGAACGTTTTCTGACAGATGATTGTTATGACAGCAATGAGCCACGGAAATCAAAGTGTAACTTGTGATTGGAGGAGGTTTGTCTTCCTGGATCACAGCAGCTCACCAGGAGTAAAGGTTCACGTCTGTAGATATAAGACTCAGAGAAACATGCAGAACAAACCAAGACTATACTTTCAGGGATCATTTCTATAGTTGTTGACTTGAGAAATGTGTTTCTAAAGAGTTTGGTCTCGCTGCCCACGATGAAGAGTGAAGATGTTTCCTTCAGAGCAGGAATCTGGTGGAAGAGACTCTTGGTTTTCTCCACTGTTGATGATTGTTCAGTGTTTCTGGTTGAGTCACTGGAGGAGGAAACGTGTTCTGAGTGGTTCTGATACTGATGTTTGAAAGTTAAAGAAAATTCATGTTCAGTTAAAGCTTAGGTCCAGAACTCAATGTAGTGACAGAAATATAAAGGTTTGAGGTTCTATGGGTATCAGTAATTAGTTTTGCTGTTATGAGAACCTTTATTTTGAAAATGAGACCCTGTGTTAGGTCTGTTTTCAGTGGTGAGTTGATCTTCATCTGTATTTGTGAGTCGGTGTCACAGCGATTATCAATGATGTGAGTCTCTGATACTTTAAGATTAAAGTCTTGGTGACCAAACTGTTGTCAGACTCAACAAATTCAATTTTTAAACTTTAAAATTTCTCAATAAATGACAATAAAATCCAAAATATATCTTACGCTATAATTACCTTTCTGATATTAACTTCTAGTTTGTGAAGGAAAAATAAAAATCTTCTTCAGAACATAATTTTAAAAACTTTTGAACATACATATAAACTGTTGAATCCACATTATCTCAACTACACAACGTCTCAGTTGTTCTTTGGTCTTTGATGACAGATCAGTTATGATTGTTATGACAGCAATGAGCCACAGCAATCAAAGTGTAACTTGTGATTGGAGGAGGTTTGTCTTCCTGGATCACAGCAGCTCACCAGGAGTAAAGGTTCACGTCTGTAGATATAAGACTCAGAGAAACATGCAGAACAAACCAAGACTATACTTTCAGGGATCATTTCTATAGTTGTTGACTTGAGAAATGTGTTTCTAAAGAGTTTGGTCTCGCTGCCCACGATGAAGAGTGAAGATGTTTCCTTCAGAGCAGGAATCTGGTGGAAGAGAGTCTTGGTTTTCTCCACTGTTGATGATTGTTCAGTGTTTCTGGTTGAGTCACTGGAGGAGGAAACATGTTCTGAGTGATTCGGATACTGTTACTTTCAAAATGCTGAAGTTATGTCTTAAAATATGTAAAAAGAAATGCAAAAATGCTGCATGTGCAAAATTAAGTAAATGGAACCTTTATAAATTTTCTCCACATTATGCAAATGTTGCAAGTGTCTTTTTTTCCTTTATGAGATTTGGTCCAAAAATCTTTGACTTTTAGTTTTGTTTTTAAAATGTTATTATCAGCAAGAACTTTGTCTAAAGTTCTATCATTGTTAGTTTATCGTGATTAGTTTATAAAGTCCCTGTTTCCAGTCAATATTCAGACAGGCTGTGTGTAACTGTCTCCACTGGTTCACTGTGGTTTCTGCTGGTTCCACTTTTAGTTTGGGATCTGATGCAACTTTGATTCCGTCACGATTTGTGTTCAACACTGAAAAGTCCCTGCAGCCCAAATGAGTCTGTTACAATTCTTCAAACTAACACAGTCCACTTTCTCTTCCTCCTGCCGAAACACCTGAGTGTCAACACAACATCTGATTGGAGGAGGTGTAACTCTCTGATCCAGTTCACCATGAGTAAAGGTTCACGTCTGTAGATATAAGACTCAGAGAAACATGCAGAACAAACCAAGACTATACTTTCAGGGATCATTTCTATAGTTGTTGACTTGAGAAATGTGTTTCTAAAGAGTTTGTTCTCGCTGCCCACGATGAAGAGTGAAGATGTTTCCTTCAGAGCAAGAATCTGGTGGAAGAGACTCTTGGTTTTCTCCACTGTTGATGATTGTTCAGTGTTTCTGGTTGAGGCACTGGAGGAGGAAACATGTTCTGAGTGGTCAGCTACTGTTTCTTTCAAATTGTTGAAATTAAGTCTAAAAATATGTAATTAAAGCTAAAAATGTGTGACAAATTAAGTAAATGGAACCTTTAGAAATGTTCTCCTCATTATGCAAATGTTGCAAGTGTCTTTAATTCCTTTATGAAATTTGGTCCAAAAATCTTTGACTTTTAGTTTTGTTTTGAAAATGTTGTTATCAGCAAGAACTTTGTCTAAAGTTCTATCATTGTTAGTTTATCGTGATTAGTTTACAAAGTCCCTGTTTCCAGTCAAGATTCAGACAGGCTGTGTGTAACTGTCTCCACTGGTTCACTGTGGTTTCTGCTGGTTCCACTTTTAGTTTGGGATCTTATGCAACTTTGAGTCCGTCACAATTTGTGTTCAAAACTATCTGTGGGTTCAAAAAGTCCCTGCAGGCCAAATGAGTCTGTCACAATACTTCAAACTAATACAGTTCACTTTCTCCTCCTCCTGCAGAGACACCTGAGTGTCAACACAACATCTGATTGGAGGAGGTGTAACTCTCTGATCCAGTTCACCATGAGTAAAGGTTCACGTCTGTAGATATAAGACTCAGAGAAACATGCAGAACAAACAAAGACTATACTTTCAGGGATCATTTCTATAGTTGTTGACTTGAGAAATGTGTTTCTAAAGAGTTTGATCTCGCTGCCCACGATGAAGAGTGAAGATGTTTCCTTCAGAGCAGGAATCTGGTGGAAGAGACTCTTGGTTTTCTCCACTGCTGATGATTGTTCAGTGTTTCTGGTTGAGACACTGGAGGAGGAAACATGTTCTGAGTGGTTCTGATACAGATGTTTGAAATATAAAGTTCATGAATATTCAGTTAAAACTTCAGTCCAGAACTCAATGAAACTAGAGAAAGATAAAAGTTTGGGGTATATCGGTATCAGTAACTAGTGTTGCTGTTATGAGGACCTTTATTTTGAAATTGAGACCCTGTGTTGGGTCTGTTTTCAGTGGTGAGTTGATCTTCATGTGTATTTGTGAGTCGGTGTCACAGCGATTATCAATGATGTGAGTCTCTGATACTTTTATGATTAAAGTCTGGGTGACCAAACTGTTGTCAGACTAAACAAACTTTATTTTTTACACAATCATAAACATTTCTCAATAAATGACAATAAAATCCAAAATATATCTAACCCTATAAATACTATTCTGATATTAACTTGTAGTTTGTGAAGGAAAAACAAAACTCTTCTTCAGAACACGGTTTAAAAACTATTGAACATACATATAAACAGTTGAATCCACATTATCTCAACTACACAACGTCTTAGTTGTTCTTTGGTCTTTGATGACTGATCAGTTATGATTGTTATGACAGCAATGAGCCACAAGAATCAAAGTGTAACTTGTGATTGGAGGAGGTTTGTCTTCCTGGATCACAGCAGCTCACCAGGAGTAAAGGTTCACGTCTGTAGATATAAGACTCAGAGAAACATGCAGAACAAACCAAGACTATACTTTCAGGGATCATTTCTATAGTTGTTGACTTGAGAAATGTGTTTCTAAAGAGTTTGGTCTCGCTGCCCACGATGAAGAGTGAAGATGTTTCCTTCAGAGCAGGAATCTGGTGGAAGAGACTCTTGGTTTTCTCCACTGTTGATGATTGTTCAGTGTTTCTGGTTGAGACACTGGAGGAGGAAACATGTTCTGAGTGGTTCTGATACCAATGTTTAAAATAAAAAGATCATTAATGTTCTTTTAAAGCTTCGGTCCAGAACTCAATGTAGTGACAGAAAGATAAAGGTTTAAAGTTCTATAGGTATCAGTCATTAGTTTTGCTGTTATGAGAACCTTTATTTTGAAATTGAGACCCTGTGTTAGGTCTGTTTTCAGTGGTGAGTTGATCTTCATGTGTATTTGTGAGTCGGTGTCACAGCGATTATCAATGATGTGAGTCTCTGATACTTTATGATTAAAGTCTTGGTGACCAAACTGTTGTCAGACTCAACAAACTTCATTTTTTACACAAATTTTAAAATTCCTCAATAAATGACAATAAAATCCAAAATATATCTAACTCTATAAATACTATTCTGATATTAAGTTGTAGTTTGAGAAAGAAAAATAGAACATGGTTTAAAAACTATTGAACATACATATAAACTGTTGAATCCACATTATCTCAACTACACAACGTCTTAGTTGTTCTTTCATCTTTGATGACTGATCAGTTATGATTGTTATGACAGCAATGAGCCACAAAAATCCAAGTGTAACTTGTGATTGGAGGAGGTTTGTCTTCCTGGATCACAGCAGCTCACCAGGAGTAAAGGTTCACGTCTGTAGATATAAGACTCAGAGAAACATGCAGAACAAACCAAGACTATACTTTCAGGGATCATTTCTATAGTTGTTGACTTGAGAAATGTGTTTCTAAAGAGTTTGTTTCGCTGCCCACGATGAAGAGTGAAGATGTTTCCTTCAGAGCAGGAATCTGGTGGAAGAGACTCTTGGTTTTCTCCACTGTTGATGATTGTTCAGTGTTTCTGGTTGAGACACTGGAGGAGGAAACATGTTCTGAGTGGTTCTGATACAGATATTTGAAATATAAAGAATGTTAATGTTCAGGTAAAGCTTAGGTCCAAAACTCAATGTAGTGACAACACGATAAAGGTTTGAGGTTCATAGGTATCAGTAATTAGTTTTGCTGTTATGAGAACCTTTATTTTGAAATTGAGACCCTGTGTTAGGTCTGTTTTCAGTGGTGAATTGATCTTCATGTGTATTTGTGAGTCGGTGTCACAGTGATTATCAATGATGTGAGTCTCTGATACTTTTATGATTAAAGTCTTGGTGACCAAACTGTTGTCAGACTCAACAAACTTTATTTTTTACACATACTTTAGAATTTCTCAATAAATGACAATAAAATCCAAAATATATCTAAATCTATGAATACTATTCTGATATAAATGTGTAGTTTGTGAAGAAAAAAACAATCTTTTCTCCAAAATATGCTTTAAAAACTTTTTAACATACAAATAAACGGTTGAATCCACATTATCTCAACTACACAACGTCTTATTTGTTCTTTCGTCTTTGATGACTGATCAGTTATGATTGTTATGACAGCAATGAGGCACAGAAATCAAAGTGTAACTTGTGATTGGAGGAGGTTTGTCTTCCTGGATCACAGCAGCTCACCAGGAGTAAAGGTTCACATCTGTAGATATAAGACTCAGAGAAACATGCAGAACAAACCAAGACTATACTTTCAGGGATCATTTCTATAGTTGTTGACTTGAGAAATGTGTTTCTAAAGAGTTTGGTCTCGCTGCCCACGATGAAGAGTGAAGATGTTTCCTTCTGAGCAGTAATCTGGTGGAAGAGACTCTCGGTTTTCTCCACTGTTGATGATTGTTCAGTGTTTCTGGTTGAGACACTGGAGGAGGAAACATGTTCTGAGTGGTCAGCTACTGTTACTTTCAAAATGTTGAAATTGCATCTTAAAATATGTAATAAAAGGTAAAAAATGCTGCATGTGCAAAATTAAGTAAATGGAACTTTTAGAAATCCCCACCTCATCATGCAAATGTTGCAAGTGTCTTTTTTTCCTTCATGAAATTTGGTACAAAAATCCTTGACTTTTAGTTCTGTCTTGAAAAAGTTATCAGCAAGAACTTTGTCTAAAGTTCTATCATTGTTAGTTTATCGTGATTAGTTAAAAAGTCCCTGTTTCCAGTCAATATTCAGACAGGCTGTGTAACTGTCTCCACTGGTTCACTGTGGTTTCTGCTGGTTCCACTTTTAGTTTGGATCTGATGCAACTTTGAGTCCATCACGATTTGTGTTCAAAACTATCTGTGGGTTCAAAAAGTCCCTGCAGGCAAAATGAGTCTGTTACAATACTTCAAACTAAAAGTCCACTTTCTCCTCCTCCTGCAGAGACACCTGAGTGTCAACACAACATCTGATTGGAGGAGGTGTAACTCTCTGATCCAGCTCACCAGGAGTAAAGGTTCACGTCTGTAGATATAAGACTCAGAGAAACATGCAGAACAAACCAAGACTATACTTTCAGGGATCATTTCTATAGTTGTTGATTTGAGAAATGTGTTTCTAAAGAGTTTGGTCTCGCTGCCCACGATGAAGAGTGAAGATGTTTCCTTCAGAGCAGGAATCTGGTGGAAGAGACTCTTGGTTTTCTCCACTGTTGATGATTGTTCAGTGTTTCTGGTTATAAAGGTCATTAATGTTCAGTTAAAGCAGCTTTGGTCCAGAACTCAATGTAGTGACAGAAAGATAAAGGTTTGGGGTTCATAGATATCAGTATTTAGATTTGCTGTTATGAGAACCTTTATTTTGAAATTGAGACCCTGTGTTAGGTCTGTTTTCAGTGGGTAGTTGATCTTCATGTGTATTTGTGAGTCGGTGTCACAGCGATTATCAATGATGTGAGTCTCTGATACTTTATGATTAAAGTCTTGGTGACCAAACTGTTGTCCGACTCAACAAACTTAAGTTTTTTACACAAACATAAACATTTCTCAATAAATGACAATAAAATCCAAAATATATCTAACTCTATAAATACTATTCTGATATTGACTTGTAGTTTGTGAAGGAAAAACAAATCTCTTCTTCAGAACATGGTTTAAAACTATTGAACATACATATAAACTGTTGAATCCACATTATCTCAACTACACAACGTCTTAGTTGTTCTTTGGTCTTTGATGACTGATCAGTTATGATTGTTATGACAGCAATGAGCCACAGAAATCAAAGTGTAACTTGTGATTGGAGGAGGTTTGTTTTCCTGGATCACAGCAGCTCACCAGGAGTAAAGGTTCACGTCTGTAGATATAAGACTCAGAGAAACATGCAGAACAAACCAAGACTATACTTTCAGGGATCATTTCTATAGTTGTTGACTTGAGAAATGTGTTTCTAAAGAGTTTGGTCTCGCTGCCCACGATGAAGAGTGAAGATGTTTCCTTCAGAGCAGGAATCTGGTGGAAGAGACTCTTGGTTTTCTCCACTGTTGATGATTGTTCAGTGTTTCTAGTTGAGACACTGGAGGAGGAAACATGTTCTGAGTGGTTCTGATACTGATGTTTGAAATATAAGGATCATTAATGTTCAGTTAAAGCTTCGGTCCAGAACTCAATGTAATGGCAGGAAGATAAAGGTTTGAGGTTCATAGGTATCAGAAATTAGTTTTGCTGTTATGAGAACCTTTATTTTGAAATTGAGACCCTGTGTTAGGTCTGTTTTCAGTGGTGAATTGATCTTCATCTGTATTTGTGAGTCGGTGTCACAGCGATTATCAATGATGTGAGTCTCTGATACATTATGATTCAAGTCTTGGTGACAAAACTGTTGTCAGACTCAACAAACTTTATTTTTTACACAAACTTTAAAATTTCTCATTAAATGACAATAAAATCCAAAATATATCTAACTCTATAAATATTATTCTGATATTATTTAATAGTTTGAGAAGGAATAACAAAACGCTTCTTCAGAACACGGTTTAAAAACTATAAAACATACATAGAAACGGTTGAATCCACATTATCTCAACTGCACAACGTCTAAGTTGTTCTTTGGTCTTTGATGACTGATCAGTTATGATTGTTATGACAGCAATGAGCCACAGAAATCAAAGTGTAACTTGTGATTGGAGGAGGTTTGTCTTCCTGGATCACAGCAGCTCACCGGGAGTAAAGGTTCACGTCTGTAGATATAAGACTCAGAGAAACATGCAGAACAAACCAAGACTATACTTTCAGGGATCATTTCTATAGTTGTTGACTTGAGAAATGTGTTTCTTAAGAGTTTGGTCTCGCTGCCCACGATGAAGAGTGAAGATGTTTCCTTCAGAGCAGGAATCTGGTGGAAGAGACTCTTGGTTTTCTCCACTGTTGATGATTGTTCAGTGTTTCTGGTTGAGACACTGGAGGAGGAAACATGTTCTGAGTGGTCAGCTACTGTTTCTTTCAAACTGTTGAAATTAAGTCTAAAAATATGTAATTAAAGCTAAAAATGCTGCATGTGCCAAATTAAGTAAATGGAACCTTTAGAAATGTTCTCCTCATTATGCAAATGTTGCAAGTGTCTTTAATTCCTTTATGAAATTTGGTCCAAAAATCTTTGACTTTTAGTTTTGTTTTGAAAATGTTGTTATCAGCAAGAACTTTGTCTAAAGTTCTATCATTGTTAGTTTATCGTGATTAGTTAAAAAGTCCCTGTTTCCAGTCAATATTCAGACAGGCTGTGTAACTGTCTCCACTGGTTCACTGTGGTTTCTGCTGGTTCCACTTTTAGTTTGGATCTGATGCAATTTTGAGTCCATCACGATTTGTGTTCAAAACTATCTGTGGGTTCAAAAAGTCCCTGCCGCCAAAATGAGTCTGTTACAATACTTCAAATGATGAAACTTAATACGGATAGAGTTCATGTTTATTTATCACTTTACCACTTGTCTCGATTCCATGAAAATAGCGGGTTATTGAGGTATTTAAAGAATGTTTTCTGAAACATGATTGTTATGACAGCAATGAGCCACAAGAATCAAAGTGTAACTCGTGATTGGAGGAGGTTTGTCTTCCTGGATCACAGCAGCTCACCAGGAGTAAAGGTTCACGTCTGTAGATATAAGACTCAGAGAAACATGCAGAACAAACCAAGACTATACTTTCAGGGATCATTTCTATAGTTGTTGACTTGAGAAATGTGTTTCTAAAGAGTTTGGTCTCGCTGCCCACGATGAAGAGTGAAGATGTTTCCTTCAGAGCAAGAATCTGGTGGAAGAGACTCTTGGCTTTCTCCACTGTTGATGATTGTTCAGTGTTTCTGGTTGAGACACTGGAGGAGGAAACATGTTCTGAGTGGTTCTGATACAGATGTTTGAAATATAAAGATCATTAATGTTCAGTTAAAGCTTCGGTCCAGAAGTCAATGCAATGACAGAAAGATCAAGTTTTGAGGTTCATAGGTATCAGTTATTAATTTTGTTGTTATAAGAACCTTTATTTTGAAATTGAGACCCTGTGTTGGGTCTGTTTTCAGTGGTGAATTGATCTTCATGTGTATTTGTGAGTCGGTGTCACAGCGATTATCAATGATGTGAGTCTCTGATACTTTATGATTAAAGTCTTGGTGACCAAACTGTTGTCAGACTCAAAAAACTTTATTTTTTACACAAACTTTCAAATTTCTCATTAAATGACAATAAAATCAAAAATATTTTCTAACTCTATAAATACTATTCTGATATTAACTTGTAGTTTGTGAAGGAAAAACAAATCTCTTCTTCAGAACATTGTTTTAAAAACTTTTGAACATACATATAAACGGTTGAATCCACATTATCTCAACTACACAACGTCTTAGTTGTTCTTTCGTCTTTGATGACTGATCAGTTATGATTGTTATGACAGCAATGAGCCACAGAAGTCAAAGTGTAACTGGTGATTGGAGGAGGTTTGTCCTCCTGGATCACAGCAGCTCACCAGGAGTAAAGGTTCACGTCTGTAGATATAAGACTCAGAGAAACATGCAGAACAAACCAAGACTATACTTTCAGGGATCATTTCTATAGTTGTTGACTTGAGAAATGTGTTTCTAAAGAGTTTGGTCTCGCTGCCCACGATGAAGAGTGAAGATGTTTCCTTCAGAGCAGGAATCTGGTGGAATAGACTCTTGGTTTTCTCCACTGTTGATGATTGTTCAGTGTTTCTGTTTGAGACACTGGAGGAGGAAACATGTTCTGAGTGGTCAGCTACTGTTACTTTCAAAATGTTGAAATTGCATCTTAAAATATGTAATAAAAGGTAAAAAATGCTGCATGTGCAAAATTAAGTAAATGGAACTTTTAGAAATCCCCACCTCATCATGCAAATGTTGCAAGTGTCTTTTTTTCCTTCATGAAATTTGGTACAAAAATCCTTGACTTTTAGTTCTGTCTTGAAAAAGTTATCAGCAAGAACTTTGTCTAAAGTTCTATCATTGTTAGTTTATCGTGATTAGTTAAAAAGTCCCTGTTTCCAGTCAATATTCAGACAGGCTGTGTAACTGTCTCCACTGGTTCACTGTGGTTTCTGCTGGTTCCACTTTTAGTTTGGATCTGATGCAACTTTGAGTCCATCACGATTTGTGTTCAAAACTATCTGTGGGTTCAAAAAGTCCCTGCAGGCAAAATGAGTCTGTTACAATACTTCAAACTAAAAGTCCACTTTCTCCTCCTCCTGCAGAGACACCTGAGTGTCAACACAACATCTGATTGGAGGAGGTGTAACTCTCTGATCCAGCTCACCAGGAGTAAAGGTTCACGTCTGTAGATATAAGACTCAGAGAAACATGCAGAACAAACCAAGACTATACTTTCAGGGATCATTTCTATAGTTGTTGATTTGAGAAATGTGTTTCTAAAGAGTTTGGTCTCGCTGCCCACGATGAAGAGTGAAGATGTTTCCTTCAGAGCAGGAATCTGGTGGAAGAGACTCTTGGTTTTCTCCACTGTTGATGATTGTTCAGTGTTTCTGGTTATAAAGGTCATTAATGTTCAGTTAAAGCAGCTTTGGTCCAGAACTCAATGTAGTGACAGAAAGATAAAGGTTTGGGGTTCATAGATATCAGTATTTAGATTTGCTGTTATGAGAACCTTTATTTTGAAATTGAGACCCTGTGTTAGGTCTGTTTTCAGTGGGTAGTTGATCTTCATGTGTATTTGTGAGTCGGTGTCACAGCGATTATCAATGATGTGAGTCTCTGATACTTTATGATTAAAGTCTTGGTGACCAAACTGTTGTCCGACTCAACAAACTTAAGTTTTTTACACAAACATAAACATTTCTCAATAAATGACAATAAAATCCAAAATATATCTAACTCTATAAATACTATTCTGATATTGACTTGTAGTTTGTGAAGGAAAAACAAATCTCTTCTTCAGAACATGGTTTAAAACTATTGAACATACATATAAACTGTTGAATCCACATTATCTCAACTACACAACGTCTTAGTTGTTCTTTGGTCTTTGATGACTGATCAGTTATGATTGTTATGACAGCAATGAGCCACAGAAATCAAAGTGTAACTTGTGATTGGAGGAGGTTTGTTTTCCTGGATCACAGCAGCTCACCAGGAGTAAAGGTTCACGTCTGTAGATATAAGACTCAGAGAAACATGCAGAACAAACCAAGACTATACTTTCAGGGATCATTTCTATAGTTGTTGACTTGAGAAATGTGTTTCTAAAGAGTTTGGTCTCGCTGCCCACGATGAAGAGTGAAGATGTTTCCTTCAGAGCAGGAATCTGGTGGAAGAGACTCTTGGTTTTCTCCACTGTTGATGATTGTTCAGTGTTTCTAGTTGAGACACTGGAGGAGGAAACATGTTCTGAGTGGTTCTGATACTGATGTTTGAAATATAAGGATCATTAATGTTCAGTTAAAGCTTCGGTCCAGAACTCAATGTAATGGCAGGAAGATAAAGGTTTGAGGTTCATAGGTATCAGAAATTAGTTTTGCTGTTATGAGAACCTTTATTTTGAAATTGAGACCCTGTGTTAGGTCTGTTTTCAGTGGTGAATTGATCTTCATCTGTATTTGTGAGTCGGTGTCACAGCGATTATCAATGATGTGAGTCTCTGATACATTATGATTCAAGTCTTGGTGACAAAACTGTTGTCAGACTCAACAAACTTTATTTTTTACACAAACTTTAAAATTTCTCATTAAATGACAATAAAATCCAAAATATATCTAACTCTATAAATATTATTCTGATATTATTTAATAGTTTGAGAAGGAATAACAAAACGCTTCTTCAGAACACGGTTTAAAAACTATAAAACATACATAGAAACGGTTGAATCCACATTATCTCAACTGCACAACGTCTAAGTTGTTCTTTGGTCTTTGATGACTGATCAGTTATGATTGTTATGACAGCAATGAGCCACAGAAATCAAAGTGTAACTTGTGATTGGAGGAGGTTTGTCTTCCTGGATCACAGCAGCTCACCGGGAGTAAAGGTTCACGTCTGTAGATATAAGACTCAGAGAAACATGCAGAACAAACCAAGACTATACTTTCAGGGATCATTTCTATAGTTGTTGACTTGAGAAATGTGTTTCTAAAGAGTTTGGTCTCGCTGCCCACGATGAAGAGTGAAGATGTTTCCTTCAGAGCAGGAATCTGGTGGAAGAGACTCTTGGTTTTCTCCACTGTTGATGATTGTTCAGTGTTTCTGGTTGAGACACTGGAGGAGGAAACATGTTCTGAGTGGTCAGCTACTGTTTCTTTCAAACTGTTGAAATTAAGTCTAAAAATATGTAATTAAAGCTAAAAATGCTGCATATGCCAAATTAAGTAAATGGAACCTTTAGAAATGTTCTCCTCATTATGCAAATGTTGCAAGTGTCTTTAATTCCTTTATGAAATTTGGTCCAAAAATCTTTGACTTTTAGTTTTGTTTTGAAAATGTTGTTATCAGCAAGAACTTTGTCTAAAGTTCTATCATTGTTAGTTTATCGTGATTAGTTAAAAAGTCCCTGTTTCCAGTCAATATTCAGACAGGCTGTGTAACTGTCTCCACTGGTTCACTGTGGTTTCTGCTGGTTCCACTTTTAGTTTGGATCTGATGCAATTTTGAGTCCATCACGATTTGTGTTCAAAACTATCTGTGGGTTCAAAAAGTCCCTGCCGCCAAAATGAGTCTGTTACAATACTTCAAATGATGAAACTTAATACGGATAGAGTTCATGTTTATTTATCACTGTACCACTTGTCTCGATTCCATGAAAATAGCGGGTTATTGAGGTATTTAAAGAATGTTTTCTGAAACATGATTGTTATGACAGCAATGAGCCACAAGAATCAAAGTGTAACTCGTGATTGGAGGAGGTTTGTCTTCCTGGATCACAGCAGCTCACCAGGAGTAAAGGTTCACGTCTGTAGATATAAGACTCAGAGAAACATGCAGAACAAACCAAGACTATACTTTCAGGGATCATTTCTATAGTTGTTGACTTGAGAAATGTGTTTCTAAAGAGTTTGGTCTCGCTGCCCACGATGAAGAGTGAAGATGTTTCCTTCAGAGCAAGAATCTGGTGGAAGAGACTCTTGGCTTTCTCCACTGTTGATGATTGTTCAGTGTTTCTGGTTGAGACACTGGAGGAGGAAACATGTTCTGAGTGGTTCTGATACAGATGTTTGAAATATAAAGATCATTAATGTTCAGTTAAAGCTTCGGTCCAGAAGTCAATGCAATGACAGAAAGATCAAGTTTTGAGGTTCATAGGTATCAGTTATTAATTTTGTTGTTATAAGAACCTTTATTTTGAAATTGAGACCCTGTGTTGGGTCTGTTTTCAGTGGTGAATTGATCTTCATGTGTATTTGTGAGTCGGTGTCACAGCGATTATCAATGATGTGAGTCTCTGATACTTTATGATTAAAGTCTTGGTGACCAAACTGTTGTCAGACTCAAAAAACTTTATTTTTTACACAAACTTTCAAATTTCTCAATAAATGACGATAAAATCCAAAATATATCTAACTCTGTAAATACTTTTCTGATATTAACTTGTAGTTTGTAAAGGAAAAACAAATCTCTTCTTCAGAACATGGTTTAAAAACTATTGAACATAAACGGTCGAATCCACAATATCTCAACTACACAACGTCTTAGTTGTTCTTTGGTCTTTGATGACTGATCAGTTATGATTGTTATGACAGCAATGAGACACAGAAATCAAAGTGTAACTTGTGATTGGAGGAGGTTTGTCGTCCTGGATCACAGCAGCTCACCAGGAGTAAAGGTTCACGTCTGTAGATATAAGACTCAGAGAAACATGCAGAACAAACCAAGACTATACTTTCAGGGATCATTTCTATAGTTGTTGACTTGAGAAATGTGGTTCAAAAGAGTTTGGTCTCGCTGCCCACGATGAAGAGTGAAGATGTTTCCTTCAGAGCAGGAATCTGGTGGAAGAGACTCTTGGTTTTCTCCACTGTTGATGATTGTTCAGTGTTTCTGGTTGAGACACTGGAGGAGGAAACATGTTCTGAGTGGTTCTGATACTTTTACTTTCAAAATGTTGAAAAGATGTCTTAAAATATCTATTGAAAGAAAAAAATGCTTCATGTGCAAAATTAAGTGAAAGGAACATTTAGAAATATTCTCCTCATTATGCAAATGTTGTTCGTGTCTTTTATTTGTTTCAGAAATTTTGTCCAAAAATCTTTGACTTTTAGTTCTGTTTTGAAAATGTTATCAGCTAGAACTTTGTCTAAAGTTCTATCATTGTTAGTTTATCGTGATTAGTTAAAAAGTCCCTGTTTCCAGTGAAGATTCAGACAGGCTGTGTAACTGTCTCCACTGGTTCACTGTGGTTTCTGCTGTTTCCACTTTTAGTTTGGGATCTGATGCAACTTTGAGTCCATCACGATTTGTTTTCAAAACTATCTGTGGGTTCAAAAAGTCCCTGCAGCCCAAATGAGTCTGTTACAATACTTCAAATGATGAAACTTAATACGGATAGAGTTCATGTTTATTTATCACTGTACCAATTGTCTCGATTCCATGAAAATAGCGGGTTATTGAGGTATTTAAAGAATGTTTTCTGAAACATGATTGTTATGTCAGCAATGAGCCACAGAAATCAAAGTGTAACTTGTGATTGGAGGAGGTTTGTCTTCCTGGATTACAGCAGCTCACCAGGAGTAAAGGTTCACGTCTGTAGATATAAGACTCAGAGAAACATGCAGAACAAACCAAGACTATACTTTCAGGGATCATTTCTATAGTTGTTGACCTGAGAAATGTGTTTCTAAAGAGTTTTGTCTCGCTGCCCACGATGAAGAGTGAAGATGTTTCCTTCAGAGCAGGAATCGTGTGGAAGAGACTCTTGGTTTTCTCCACTGTTGATGATTGTTCAGTGTTTCCGGTTGAGACACTGTAGGAGGAAACATGTTCTGATACAGATGTTTATAATGTAAAGAAAATTAATGTTCAGGTAAAGCTTTGGTCCAGAACTCAATGTAATAGCAGAAAGATAAAGGTTTGAGGTTCTATAGGTATCAGTAAATGGTTTTGCTGTTAGCAGAACCTTTATTTTGAAATTGAGACCAGGTGTTGGGTCTGCTTTCAGTGGTGAGTTGATCTTCATGTGTATTTGTGAGTCGGTGTCACAGCGATTATCAATGATGTGAGTCTTTGATACTTTATGATTAAAGTCTTGGTGACCAAACTGTTGTCAGACTCAACAAACTTTATTTTTTACACAAACTTTAAAATTCTCAATAAATGACAATAAAATCCAAAATATATCTGACTCTATAAATACTATTCTGATATTAACTTGTAGTTTTTGAAGGAAAAACAAAATTCTTCTTCAGAACATTGTTTAAAAACTATTGAACATACATATAAACGGTTGAATCCACATTATCTCAACTACACAACGTCTTAGTTGTTCTTTCGTCTTTGATGACTGATCAGTTATGATTGTTATGACAGCAATGAGCCACAGAAATCAAAGTGTAACTTGTGATTGGAGGAGGTTTGTCTTCCCGGATCACAGCAGCTCACCAGGAGTAAAGGTTCACGTCTGTAGATATAAGACTCAGAGAAACATGCAGAACTAACCAAGACTATACTTTCAGGGATCATTTCTATAGTTGTTGACTTGAGAAATGTGTTTCTAAAGAGTTTGGTCTCGCTGCCCACGATGAAGAGTGAAGATGTTTCCTTCAGAGCAGGAATCTGGTGGGAGAGACTTTTGGTTTTCTCCACTGTTGATGATTGTTCAGTGTTTCTGGTTGAGTCACTGGAGGAGGAAACATGTTCTGAGTGGTTCTGATACAGATGTTTGAAATATAAAAGTCATTAATGTTCAGTTAAAGCTTCGGTCCAGAACTCAATGTAGTGACAGAAAGATAAAGGTAAGAGGTTCATAGCTATCAGTAATTAGTTTTGCTGTCATGAAAACCTTTATTTTGAAAATGAGAACCTGTGTTGGGTCTGTTTTCAGTGGTGAGTTGATCTTCATGTGTATTTGTGAGTCGGTGTCACAGCGATTATCAATGATGTGAGTCTCTGATACTTTATGATTAAAGTCTTGGTGACCAAACTGTTGTCAGGCTCAACAAACTTAAGTTTATATACAAACATTAAAATTTCTCAATAAATGACTATACAACCCAAATATATCTAACTCTATAAATACTATTCTATATTAACTTGTAGTTTGAGTAAGAAAAACAGAACATGGTTTAAATACTATTGAACACACATATAAACTGTTGAATCCACATTATCTCAACTACACAACGTCTCAGTTGTTCTTTCATCTTTGATGACTGATCAGTTATGATTGTTATGACAGCAATGAGCCACAAAAATCAAAGTGTAACTTGTGATTGGAGGAGGTTTGTCTTCCTGGATCACAGCAGCTCACCAGGAGTAAAGGTTCACGTCTGTAGATATAAGACTCAGAGAAACATGCAGAACAAACCAAGACTATACTTTCAGGGATCATTTCTATAGTTGTTGACTTGAGAAATGTGTTTCTAAAGAGTTTGGTCTCGCTGCCCACGATGAAGAGTGAAGATGTTTCCTTCAGAGCAGGAATCTGGTGGAAGAGACTCTTGGTTTTCTCCACTGTTGATGATTGTTCAGTGTTTCTGGTTGAGACACTGGAGGAGGAAACATGTCCTGAGTGGTCAGCTTTACTCTGTAAATATGTAGAATTGGAGAATCCTGTTTAAATCCACTACTTAATGTTCTTCACCTCCCTCCATCAGTTCATTGTCTTTGTAGAATTAGCCCTCAGGCAGCAGGAAGCTGAGGCAGGAGAAGGGCAGATTGGACAGGCAGTCTGTGTTGACGGTGACCTGCATGTCTCCAAACAACACTTGGGTTTTGTCTCCGCTGGCGTTGCCCAGTTTCTTCTTCAGCTCGGTGAATCTCTGCAGGATGAGCTGGTGTTCTCGGCCTCTCATCAGACCTCTGAAGTTCAGAACAGCCACCAGGTGCTTCCTGCTGCAGGGTGTGAAGAACAAAATGATGATTGTTCAGTGTTTCTGGTTGAGACACTGGAGGAGGAAACATGTTCTGAGTGGTTCTGATACAGATTTTTGAAATATAAGGTTCATTGGCTTCTGTCCAGAACTCAATGTAATGGCAGTAAGATTAAGGTTTGAGTTTTTTCAGTAATAAAGAATCTCCGTATCAAACAATGATGAATCAGGCCTGCGTATTTTCTATTTGCAAGAATAGAGATGTTGTTCTAATAGTGTAAGATTAGATATAGTTCCTCATTAGAGACGTTCACCTAATGAGAAGACACTTAGAACTTATTTCTTTCTGGAGCAGGAGTAAAATCCCAGCTCATACAGAGCAAGAGGCACAAGTCACCAGTGTGTAACTGGGCGGACGTCCAGACACAAACAACCTTCGATCACTTAACAGTCCACAGTGCACCTCCCTCAGTCTGCATGTGTTTGCACCGTGGGAGGAAACAGAGAAAAACCTCCAGAAACTAAGAAAACAGGCCAATTCAAAGAAGCTTTGTCTTTGTTTTTTGTGAGAGAATTGAGTTTTTGAGGAACATTACAACAGAAAAGAGATTCCCTACAGTAACCAGCATTGCATCACTGTTCATTTCTCCTGTTTGATTGACTGACCCTCTCATCTGACTGCATCTCGTGCCCCTCAGCTGTCAATCAGTCACGAGGACCTCACACGGCTCCAGGCTTCTAGGTAGAACAGTAACTTCTCCACGTGCACGCCCTGTCTTACTCAAGTTGAAGTACGATTAAAATGATGTTCAAATGATTCTGGGGAAAGTTTGAGGTTTGAAACCACACGTCCTGCTTCCTGTTTTCAGTTGCATCAGACAGAGAACCTGACCGATGCAGAGGCTGCCTGTGTTTGGACTCCAGCCAAGGTTTTCTCTCGTCAAATATTTTCCACTGGTCTAAAAAACCCATTAACTTCTGGCTTTTGTTTGCACAATGGGAATGAATTCAATCGAAATTCACTCCTGGATCTAATCACTGCTCTGGAAACAGAGTTTTATCGACTCCTTTTCTATTTCCTGGGAAAACCACAGAAAGCAAAACTCCTTCCCTGGCAAAGGGAAAGCTGCCTGTTCAGAACCGGATTATACGTCTCAGCTCGAGTGTTTAAAAGGGGAAGTTCCTGTCGGGCGTTAATGTGACCACCTCTCTGTCGTGTGAGTTCCGTCTCGCCTCCGTCACAAAGAGGAAACTCAGACAGGTCTTTCCAAAAAAATGAAAATCAGGATGTAGGTTAAATGTCTTCATGTTGGATTTTTTCTTCTCTGTTTGTTTTGACTTGATTCAACAAAAGCCTCTGTGTTTCAACACGGACATGTTACCACACGCTGAGAAACCGAGAGTTTCACTTCAACAATCCTGGTGTATTAGAAAATAATTAGTGTTGCTTGGGAAATCCCCCCCCCCCCCGCTCCTCGTCCCCCAGCGTGACCCTGACCCGGTCCGTTAACCGCTGGATCAACACCAGCCCCCCCCCAAGGTCGGTCAACATGGATTGTGTCCAGTGTTTCCTTGACGACAAGGATTGCGTCACATGAAAAGTTCAGTCGATCTGTATTTCTGAGGTTTTTACATCGGAGAGTCTGAACCAAGCTGCTTGTGTTTGTTCCACTGTTCACGTTTTAATTCAGGGAGCGTCCGACATACGTGACCTGAGAGTACGTGTACTTGACTTTGATTTGTTTGTAGACGGCGTCTGACGTTGGCGCAAGTGTTTCATTCTGCCTCAACTTCCTGTGATTGGTGTAAAAGCTTCTAATTACAAACAAGTGGTTTCACAAACGAACCGAAAGCATGGTTCAGGTTGATCCGGGCCGAGACATCTATTTATCGGACTAGATATTTGTTTGTTGGCCCCGAGGAACCGTTCACACCTGATATTTTTTGGTACAGATTAAACAGAAAAGTCTGAATGTCCAGGCCGAGCTTCCTTTGTTGGAGACGCTTACCTGAAGTCCGGGTAGTTCTGCACCACAGGTTCCAGATGATCCTTTATGTCCGTCTTGTTTTTCTGTCCGATGATGTCACTCAGGTCGTGTCCGACTGAGTTCAGCCACTCGTGATCCGACGGCTACGGCAGAAATATCAAAATATCAAAATAAATCCATGAGCTGCTGTAGAGTTTTATCTTTGAATAGCAATGGAAATAAAAACAAGATATATAATGATGCTCATACACATCTTTTAATTGTTTTTGATTCATTAATGTTGATACAATTTTTTATTATTATTAATTTTATTTTACCATGTCCTGGAACACATCCACTAGTTTCCCCCACTGCCGACGCATCTCGGCTGCAGCCTTCTCATGCTTCCGATTCTTGCAGGAGTAGTTGTTCTTCATTAGTTGGCCGATGTATTCCTTCACCACGTGGTAGTGACAGTGGCTGGCAAACTCCTGTGTCCGGGAAACACACACAGACACACACACACACAGACACACACACACACACACCGCTCAATAACAGGATAGGCATAAGAAAAAGGAGGGATGTGAAGTGGATTCGGGAGGTGCTCACATTTTTTATAGCCCTCACATGAGTAATATTCATCAGGTCATTAGCCGGCACCTCCACTTCCACCTATTCATTCCCCCCCCCTCGTTTACTCCTCCAACAGAAACAGCCAAAGACAATGGCCGTCCCGCATTGATTAACTGGAACTTCCAAAGCGGGCGTGGAAAAGTAAATCAGCATTTTCTCGGCACACTTCGAGAGGGAGTACAGAGAAATGACGAAACCTAACCTCTGACCTTACTTTCAATCGGATATTACGCTTCTTTTATGCTCATCAAACCAAGAATAATCCTATATATACAACCCTAGCTATCCTTATTAAGTTTTATTTATTTATTGGAGGCCTCTGTTATATTGAAATAAATTGAATCTGAATATTTTGTGCCCAACAGGGAAACACACGATCATTTCAACACTCAGGGTGGAGACTTTATCATGATTAAGGTGGAAATCTTCTCGTTGAAATATCAATGAAGTGCTTTTCGAGTGATGGATTCCCACTGAGGTGTTTTCAAACCAACCTGATTGTGTGGCTGCGTCATGAGCCGGCACTGGTCTGAGATCTGCTCTGTGAGAATGTAGAGTTTCTTAAAGTCTTCGTCGCTGGTGAGCCACTTCCTCGTCATCATCCTCCTCAGGAACGGCTGGAGAAATGGCACGGAAAGAAAAGACTCACTCATCTTCTCCATAACCAGAGTTCTCTCTCTCTCTCTCTCTCACTCCCCACAGGCCGGAGGGAGGTTTGTATTAATCCTCCACAGCTTTGAAAAAAACGTTGACCTGGACTCAAGGAGGATCTGATTAGATAAAACTCTTATTTGCCGCTTAAACTCGTTACTGTAAGACTCCCTAAAAAGACTCCTTTCACATTTGGGTGGTCAAAGGTTATGGTGACCTTGTAAATGTCGACCTCAAGAGAATCTGGATCAAATACTCACTTAGACACAAATATTAACTGATTCCATTTCACATTTCTATGGCCACAGGTCAGAGGTCACAGTGACCTCATATCAGTCTGGACAATAAACATCACTTGGACTGAAACTTTGCTGGTTTAGATGCTGCATCTCAGCGGGTTGGATTCTAAACTGTTGAAGTTCAGAGGCTTAAATGTGAAACTGAATTATGTTGTTTCCCAAAAGCGTCACATTCTGCATTTGGATGCAGAGTTTGACGCTTCACAAATAAAGGAAAGCACTGAGCCTTCTGGAAGGAGCTCAGAGTGAATAGTTGGACATAAAAAGAAGCCTTGGTTTCTCTGTCTTTATCTGGTTTCCTGACGACTATTTCTCTGGTTTTACCCAAACTGGTTTTTGTGCCTTTAACCAAACGTTAAACTAAGCAACTCACCTGTTTTCTTTTCTAGATTAGACGATTTATTGTGTTGAGAATGAGGATATGAACCACACTTATGTCTGGCACTAGCTTATTAATGGTGTTGGGTAGAACGTGTGTTTATTCATAGAGCTTCAGTTGAGTAACATCCCTCTTTTCATTTCCCCTTTCCACAACCACAACAGAAAACAGCTGCTGGGTCAGAGGAGGTGAATTGAAATGAAATGGAAGCCGAACACGTCCACACACCTTCACTTCCTCTTTGAACTGCTCCTCCAGGCCCTGCAGCAGCGTGACGATCAGCCACTTCACCTCCTTCCTGAAGTCTTCCACCTCGGCTGGACAGGCGCTCAAGTGTCCTTCCATGTGCTGCCTGCAGGGGGAGGCACACAAACATCGGGTTCTGAGCAGGGATCGTAAACATAAAGATGAAGCCGACGAGTCTGGCTGGCTGCAGTATAGGTTATAAACCCCTCCTCCTCCATGTTAGTGGCTGGGACATGCACCAAACTGATAAGTGAGACCACACGTCACGTTCATGTTTCTCAAAGATGGTGTCTGTCATTTGAGGTGGTTCTCTTCTCACTGGTTTTCATGTTGCTGATCATCTGGTCCCATGTGGTGCAGATCTGGACCAGTTCAAGTTTGACTTCCTGTTGTCTGACCCATCGATTTAGAATAAAAATTCACCCGAATGTATCATTATATTTGATATATATGACATGATTATTATGGCATGTGCATAGGGTTGCAAAGGGGTGGAAAGTTTCCGGTAAATTTCCGGAAACTTTCCATGGGAATTTTAGCTCGGGAATTTTGGGAATTTTGAAAAAAAACAACTATGCAAATTAAACGCTGAGCAATAAAAACATCATTCAAAACTCTTTTTTAAAGATGTATGGAATGCAGCACACGCTGCACGTTGAGTTTCAACCCTCCACTGTGCATTCTTCCATCACATGCACAGATCACTCCCAGCTTCCTTCACTCTACAGCAGGGCTATTGAGGCCTGCTGTAGAGTGCAGGACTAGTCAGGTAAGTTTCCATGATATTACTGGGGAAAATATATGAGCATGCTGATTGAGGATTGTTCATCTGTTCATCTAGCATATTTCCATTAATTTATCCATCAAATGTAATATGTTTACAGACGATTCCAATTGTTTGGCTAACTATTTATATCTCTGGCATTGCATTAGTGTTTTTTTACAAACTTTTTTCTCATCTTATTCTACAGAACAATGCCACGTGCACTCTCTCATGTGTGGAGACATTTCACCTCATCCAATGTAGAAGGAAAGGCTGTGTACATTTGCAAATACTGTGCAAAGACCTATGTTAAGAATGACACAACGATGCAGAAGCATATAGTCAAGTGCCCAAAGTTTCCTCAGGGCTCAAATCAGCCTATGACACAACAAAATGTTGATATTTATGTCTGCATATGACAAGGTAAATACAGTTAGTATAAATTACCCGCAACATTTCCAGTTTATTCCCGTTAATTCCCGTATATTCCCGTTAATTCCCGTTAATTCCCATGGAAAGTTTCCAACTTTGAATATTCCCGGAATTTTGCAACCCTACATGTGCATCAGTGTTTCCCTCAAATCCAGTATGTGTTTTTACTATGTTTGCACGAACCCTCTGCACCCCCCCCGTGCTTCAGCAGCCTGTCACAGCTCACGTCAGCTCGTGTGTTGACAGACACGAACAGCTGAGGTGTGTCGGAGGTGCAGCAGGCGACTGTGTCCTCGGTTCTACTTTCTCTTTCTCCAGCTCGTTACCACTGCCAGCGTTTCTCGCTCGTGGCCCCGATTCCCCGAAACCACGTGGGGTGCAAGCCTCTGCTCTGCATCCCATTAAACCAGTTTTTCTAAAGCGCTCTGCAAGAGAGTGAAAGAGAAATGTGTTTGCACCCGGGCTGAGAATCCTGGCACAGTCCAGAATAGCTCAGAGATGAATCATCGGGACAAAAGGCCTGCAGGACTTTCTAACTCTCCCAGTGTCCGAGTGCTGAGCTGAATCCACAGTGGTGCATTTATTCATCAAGATACAGAAGCAAGGCTCCACTCAGCTGAGATAGAACGGGATCATTCACAAAGGATGTTTGTGAAACTGTCCAGATTTATATGAAAGTAGTTTATGTCGATCTGAGCTCCTTCTGGGTCTTTGAACCACCTGGTGCTTCTCTGCATGTGGAGATGAACTAACTCCAGACCACAGGAGGAGGATGGTAGAAAAGCACAGATGTTCTTCTAACTTTCCTATATTAACACAAAAGTTTACACCAAGAATAATGACTTCACGCAGGATGTTCTCTCAGCTCTGTCCATTTGTGTGTCAGCAGGATTTATATTGATGTTTAGGGAAGTGATATAATGTGTGTTTGTCATTTTTAGCAACTTGATTGAATATAATATTCTAAACATGTTAGAAATGTGAACATGACCAATCCATAGGAAGTTGACTTCTTATGAATAGACTTGTCTCCTCCTGTGCCGAGCTGAGTTCATTTAAAATCACTCGTCTTTATCTCAGACTCGTTCTCTCCTCTCTGCTCGAAGCAGGAAACGCTCTCTGTTGACTGTGCTGCTGACAGATGTCTGGATTTGCGATGGTGTCTGGTTTCACCACGCCCGCACTCAGACAGTCACGTGACTTACTGTAAAGCAGTGAAGCAGTTGATGTAGGTGATCTGATAGTGCGTCCAGAGCAGCGTTGGTTTGAGAGCGCCGCAGAGACGCCGCAGCTCCGACTCGAACCTGAGACGCAAAGAAGAGAAGACACATAAGAGGGAGACTCACACATAACACAAAGAATTCACCGTTAAACCTCATGAACATTTAGAAAAATCAAGTTCATCCATAATAATAATTATAATAATAACCTCCTCCTCCAGCCACTGAACATTTGAACATTCGTACATTGCACTGACTGTTACTTTGATTTTTTATACTGTATTATCCTGCCTATAGTGTATTCATATTTATATATATTTATATTTTTTAGCCTGCTCATAGTGTATTCATCGTCCTATATCTTACGATTCCTGTTAATACTGTTATATTCCATATATATTTCTACTGTACAGATCCTATTTATTACATTTTCACTTTAATATGCACAATACTCTGCATTAATATGCACAATACTCTTCAATATATGCACAATACTCTGCACTTTACTGCCTTTTTTTTGCACTTCTGGTTAGACGCCAAACTGCATTTCGTTGCATATGTACTTTTACTGTGCAATGACAATAAAGTTGAATCTAATATAATCTAATCTAATCTAATCAAAGTTGTTATCAGGTGAATTTACAGATTACAGGCCAACATGTAGATTTACAATTAGTCCAAATACAAATGCACATTCAAAGAAAATACCCAGATAAGCATAATGTAAACTCTGAGAGAAAGTGAAATAAAAAACTAAACTCTTTGAGTAGAAACTGAAACCAAAACTAAAAGCTCAGTGTCTGCAGTGTTGGGTAGGAGCAGTTCTGTGGAAAACACAAAGCTGCTGTGGTCACGATGGGGAAAGTTCACTGGAAACTAAACTTTACTGCGTGTCCACAGACAAATAGTCAAAAATATATATTATGTAACACAATCAGCGCAAGATGGCTATTAAGGCCATGTTGTGTCATATGTGTTAAATAAACACATATTATATTATATTATACTGCATTACATTGCATATTGTAATTTGACACTGTTCACTGTTTTGCATTTTGCATGTTATCTTTTATATATTTTTATATAGATGTTTATCTATGTCTAAATAAATGTTACTTCGTATAAATATTAGAAAATGTGAGTAAATAAGAAGTAAATAGTGAGTAAATATATATTGTTTTTCATTGTAGTGGTGTATTTATTGTGTTTTTATGTTTCTATGTTCATTGTATGCACCAATAACCAGAGCAAGTTCCAGGTAGGTGTAAACCTACTTGGCAATAAAAACCTTCTGATTCGGATCCTGATGTTGACAAAATTCATTCTGAGGTTACAAGAATACAGTCAAAGTCGTAATTTTCCAAGAATAAAGTAAAACTTTTATTAGAATAAAGCAATATTTAGATATGACCCATATTATTATTGTTATTCTTGCGGCTTGGTTCCATGTAAGGAGACGTTTGGGTCTCAGCTGAGGAATGTTTCCTCCTGCAGAGATAAATCCTCCTTCTGTCCCGAGGAGCAGAAGGAGGATTTCTCCTGCTTCTCCTGCTCCTCCTGCTCTTCAGGACAGGAGGAGGATTTCTCCTGTTCTGTGTCTGAGATGCAGAACGATGTCGAGCGGACACGCGACCATCAGCTGACGTTCGGAGGGATTTCCTAGAAGCGTCGGGGGTTCGGTGATTCTGCTAAGACTCGAAGGGGGAAATATTCTTACTTTGCTAAACAGGAAATTCACACAACTGTGGTTGTGTCACAGGAGCTGGATCCTGTTTCTGGTTTGTTTATGTTTGTTTTTTTCTGCTCCTCGGTTGGCATATCCCCCCCCCCCACACGTTCATATTCCTCTTTCACATCTCTACGGCGGCTTCTAGATTCAAGTGGATCCTATTTTGTGTCACGAAAGTCTGACTCTTCAGGATCATTTACAAATTCCTCCTGCTCTCCACTGACGTTTGACCTTTGACCTCCTCACTGATTAATGTGAGGAGCCTCTCAAGCACTTCCTGTCGGGAGCAGGCTGACGGGGCCAAAGAGCCATGAGCTGTGCAGAACATTCATAACTTTCTGTGCACATGCATCCCATGTGCTGTTGTGCATGTGACAAACCTTTGAGGGAAGTGCTTCAGTTCCTCGAGACAGGACGTGACGACTTTCTGTTCCAGCTGAGCATCGATTCTGGATGAGTTCAGAACGTTTCCCTTCACTTTCTGCAGAGACGGAGAAAGAACCAGGAGCTGAACAGTCGTGTGTGAAGTTCTCTGCTGCCGCCACGTGGCCACAACACTGTGCTGTAGCTGAGTGACGTCATTTAAAGAATATTATTAATTATAAAAACCCAGAACCTCAAACTAGATGAAAACATAGACTCAAACCTATTAACCCACTAATCAGAGTATATCTGAATCATCAGCAGGCCTGGAAATATATGTATAAGTGGTTAATTCATTTTAAAAATGTGTTTTTTAAACAGTTAAGTCACATGAATACATTTCCTCTACTATGTGAGACTATTTCCTGTGTATTTTTGAATCTTTTATGCTTTCATTAATGTTCACTGGTGAAGTGCTGTGACAGATGCTGTCGTACCGTCCAGATGTCAAAGTGGATCTGAGAGTTGAGGAGGTTCTCCTCCTTTTCTGGCATCTTGTTTTGCTTCCAAAAGTCTTTATTTTCCATATCAATGATTCTGTCGAGTGAAGATCTCATGTCCACCTGCAGCAGCAAACACACAGGGGGCAAAACGGTCCCAGAGTCAAGAGGAAGTGGAAAACTTTTATGTTTCAAATCCAGTAAATTGTATCTGCTAAGGTAAGGTAAGGTTACTTCAATGTACCCGTAGGTAGATTTGTTTTGCAGCAATAAAAACAGTTTGATTTAAGAAGAAGTTGAAGAGTTAAAAGGGTAAATTTGACCATAATATTAGGTTATTAATCCAGGAGGTTTAGAAATGCAGTGACAAACATTCACTAAACAACAAAACACCAGAGAGAATCCGTGAGCTCACTTTAAAGTGCAATTTCTTTCTTATTTTTAAATGTTTAACTTGAAAGTACTGAAAGTCAAATACAAGAATTACATGTTTTGCATCAAATTTCTTGAGGGATGAAATAAGAAGAGTGAATTAATGAATCCTGGTGTAAAATACTGGATCTAAATGAATCACGCTCTCATAATTTGTAAGTTTAGAATAAATATGATAAATCAGAAACATTTCAGAGGATCGTACCTTCACTCGGTTGCAGTATTTCTCCTTCAGCTGCTCCAGGAAGTTTTCCTCCAGCTGCAGATCTTTGCTGTCGTCTCCGATCTCCGGCTGCAGAGACTCACTTCCCATGATCCTCTCGCTGCAGCAGCAATACAAGACAGAAAGTTAGAACTGAAGTATTTGATTGAAATCGACTGAATGCTTCCATGCAGGTGGATCATGGCCCTGAGCATTAGAAATATAAAAAAACTTGTTGAATATTCAAATTGTGTTTGTTATTTGAACCTGGAAAAGATCAAATCAACAAAGTTGAAAGTGCTACAAGCATTGAAAGCTTTTATATTTATATCATATGGAAGTTTCTGTTGATGAGGGTTAAATTATGTTTGTACTCAATATAAATATGGTATATTGTGATTATATATCTACATGTCTATGGATATATGAGTTTGTCAGAAGATACTGGGGTTGAGTTTGTGTTTTAAATGTTGTTTGGTTTTGTTTAGAAAATGTTGTGGGTTTTTGGTTGATGAGGTTTATTATGAGAGATTTAAAAAGAAAGACACTTTATTTTCCTTGTGCTGCTACAAACAATATTTAAAAAATTGCGATGGCACTCCCTGAGATTTAGGGGATATTATAAAAATATGTAGATACATGAATAGAAATATACACATGTAATAAATATAAGGTATAGAAGTAGAAGTTGAATGTATATTCAAAGATTTATATTGTATTAAAAAATATTTAAATGCTGCTTTACATAATCTGGGAGAAATATGGCCATGACCTGATTTCATGTTTCCATCGTGGCCTCAGGAGAGAGTTGAGCCTCTTGCTCTTATTTCAGATCAGCTGTTTATTTATGGTTCCAGAATGTTGTTTCTAGCACAGCTTTTTTTTTTTTGTTGGTTTGTTGTGGCCTGATTCTGCCTCTTTTTTTATTAACTTGTTCCCCTGATGGAGGGGGGGGGGGGGCAAACATCTCTGCACCATCTGTGAGCTTCACGTTGGGGGTGGAGACGAGTTCTATTACATGTGTGTTAGTTTTATTACATATGTTTGTGTTTTATTACATGTGTTTGTGGTTATTTCCTGTGAGTTTAACACTGTAAACAGTAGTAAGTAGGTAAGTAGGTTGTCCTTATTATTTTTATTTGGACGATTTATATATTTACTTTAATTTCTGTGGTTTTTATGATAATTGGGTTTTTCATTTGATTGATATTTATTTACTAAAGTTTTTTAAATATGATTTATACTTTAGTTTTGGTTATGATTGTATAAATATATATATATTTATAGTTGTTTTTTTATACAAACACATAAATACAAGCTGGAACCACCACTGTATAAGTGTTTACCTGTATGAATATATGTATTATATTTACCTATAAAAATATGATCCAGGTTGTAAGGAAACCTGAATTTCTTTTTATGAAGTACTTAAACCATTAACCTCTTTAAAGTCCCAGGATTCATAGCAGACAGGTTTTTAACGGTGTTAAAACCAGCGGATGAGGAATCCTGAGTTTAATCCCTCGTGAGTCGATCACCTGCTGGAACCTCGGTGGTTTTCATTCTGTGCTGTTGATAGTTTTTGATATTAAAAGGAAGAAAGAGGCTCTTTGGGGAAACAGAAGAGAAAAGTGTGTGTGTTTGTGTGTGTCTGTGTGTGTGTGAGTGTCTATCTGTTCGTCTGCCCTCTGCAGATCTAAAGAAACTTTTCTGGAGTTTTGTCGGATCCTGTTGAGCTTTGGTTGGTTTCAGGCACGTCCATGTTCCCCTGATCCTTCAGACCTGGAGTCCTCCTCCATGTTTTATATTCAGTTGATTGCTCCTGCTCTGCTACCATCTTGTTGAGCTGCCTGCTGATACCTGAACCCTGTGTTCTTCTGAAACCCGGGAGCAGATCCCTGAACATGTCACTGACCTCTTGTATTTGTTGATGATCCAGTCCAGCAGAGCGTACAGGTCCTTCGCCTCCGTCACCTGCTGCTCCAGCTTCTTCAGGTGCTGGCCCACGACTCGGTGGTAGCTCTTCACGTAGGTGCTGAAGGCCCTGAAGCTGGGGGGGTAGGACCAGCGCAGCTCCTTCTTCACGTTCTCCAGGTCCTCCACGATGGCCTGACCCAGCAGGCCCAGGTGGACGGCCAGCCAGGAGGTGTTCTGCTCCTTCTGCTCCAGGTGAACGCTCGCCACCTTCACCTGCACGCCCTCCCCCACCGCCTCCCTCCAGGCCTCCATCCAACTGTCCTGCAGCCCCCCCACTTCCTTGGATCTCCTCTCCTCCTCCTGGATGATGCGGGCCACGGGGACCAGCAGCCCCTTGTTCCTGGAGGGAAGAGAGTTGGCGTCGCGGACAATGCAGTTGACCTTTTTCCTCAGGTCTCCGTACAGGAGGTTGAGGTCCTTCTCCTTCTTGACCAGCTCGATGGGCGAGTCCTCTCCACAGCGCTCCTGCTCCTGCTGGAACTCCTGACGCAGGGCGAGCAGGTTCAGGTGCGCCTCCTCCAGCACCTCCATCTCGATCAGCTTACTGATCTGCATCACTGCAAAGACACACAGTGGAGGGTTGATGCCACACACACACACACACAAAAACACACGACAACTGCAAAGACAAGTAGAGAAGAAATAGAGCAGATTCTGCTTTTGGCCTCAAGTTCTCACAACTCATGTCTTAACATACAGCTGGTAAAGATCCAACCTGTGATCATGTGACTGGTCAGAAACGTTTGTAGAAGATAAGGAGGGGAGGAAGAGGAGGAAGAGGAGGAAGAGGAGGAAGAGGAGGAAGAGGAGGAAGAGGAGGAAGAGGAGGAAGAGGAGGAAGGTGAGAAAGACGTCCATGCAGCTTAACTAATAAAGGGCTGAACAAGAGGAGGAAGGAGGAGGGAAGACAGTGAGTCAGTGTCTAAAGTCGAGCTGATCCTCTGTGTGTCAGATCCTTATCTTTGCCTGTTGTCAAAACAGAGGAAGATAAAGAGAAGCAGGTTGAATGTACGGACAGAGTCAGGAAGTGAGAAAAGGTTGAGTTCCTGCAGCTCTGCACTGAAACTGAACTGAAACACGATAGAAATAACTTTTATGTACTTTTAGACAAGTAATTAAAACATAAGGAGTTAGAGAAATATTCCTGAAGTGTAGTCGAGGCTTCTTCTCAATAATGAAATCATGCAAGAGACGCGCTAATGGCTGCCGTGTGAATATGGTCCAGAGATTCATTCTGTGTCTTAAGTTGTTTTACACGAACAAACTCTGAATGAATTCTGGAAAATCAAGCCTGTCGTTTTCAGCCCATTTGGAGCAGCTGACCTCGGACCTGATTTGTGTTCTCACATTCAGCCGCTCTGGAACATGTTCTGCACTCAAGGTCAAGTCTGAGAGCAGCTCTTGTTTCACGTCTCTACGTCTCAGGCTCAGGTGAGTTCAGTAAAACCTCCACGGTGACCAAGGTGCCTTTGAGCAAACCCTCTGTTTAGGTTATAAGAACCACATGGTACCTGACAGAGGTGTGTGGGGTAAGTCCGGCAGCCAGTACATCTCCTCCAACTCCTCCTCCACCTCCTCTTCTGTCTTCTCCTCCTTCTTCTCCTCCTGTGGGCCCTCACTGACGGTCTGGAGCAGCTCCGGTCGGCTGCTCGGATCCTTGTCCTTCTTGGAATAAATTTTCAGGCTTTGACGTAACGACCTTCTCACGAAAGACTCACGGGACAACGACATGTTGGGATCTGAGGAGGGAAAACATTCAATGACACGCTGGTACTGACCCAGGAAGGAGTTCTGGTCTTGTGATGGGTCTCACCTGTCTTCGAACGCTTTAGAGACGTGCTTCCCTGGGAGGGGGCGTCGCCTTCCTCTTCCTCTTTTCTCTGGAAGAAGCTCCCGATGTTCTTCCGAGGAGAGATGGACGGAGATCCAGCGCTCGGACCTGAGAGAGAGAGAGAGAAGTAAAAAACCTGAACTCCTTTCAGTCCGAGTGGCTCGACAACTCGTTGTTCCACAATCATATCAAGTTTCATATTTACACTTCACGTGCCCTACACTGTGACCTGGAGATAAACCCTCTGGGGAAAGCAGAGGTTGAGTCATGATGAAAACTCACATGTTAGTTTGGCTCAGGCCCAGAATGAAGTAAAAGTCCCCGGTGGAGTTTTGGGCTTTTCCTCCTTCACTGCTGATCCCTGCCTACACCACTGTCTAGCTGTTATAGATTCAAAACTAGAGATGATAATAATGTCTTCATTATACATCAAACTAATAGTTATGCTTTAATAACAAGCCGTACTTGAATGCATCTCGCCATGTAAAACAATCTTCCTGGATCCACCCTTTTTATCTGGATCCACTCCTTATTGAATGTTTTTTTTTCTTTGGGTCTTTCCCAACCTCAACACAACAGGTTATTGAAACCAGTTTGTGGGAAAACCTGCTAACAAGCAAACACACCTGGAGACATCAGCTCCGTGGCTGTGGTTAGTAAAGACCAGTTTCAAGTTCTCTGCAGTGATATTCAACAAACGTTCAAATCAAATCTGTAGTCGAGGTCAGAGAGAGATTTCTACAGCAGCAGCAGGTTCAGTGTTTTAATGGTTCTCGTGTCTTTTCTCTTCTTCCTGCACCACGATCCCACTCTGTTGCTCTCTCCTCCCACTCACTTCACCCACAGCTCCCACAGAGGCTTCACACTCACGTTCTGCTCAGAGGCCGAGGTGTGAATGTGCTCATGTCGGGAGAATCACTGGGAGGCGACGCGGTGGAGCAGCGGTTTTACACTGTCAGGAGGTTCTGGGTTCAAAGTAGTCTGTCTGCTTGAATGGATAAACTGAATGAAGAGCTTCATCTGGTTGCCATGGCAACATTATGAAGGTATTACCAGCAGAATCAGCACCTTCAGGCGCTGCACTCCACAGTACTACACAGTACTAAAGTCGTACACTATACTCCCCAGTACTAAAGTACCCCACAGTACTACACAGTACTCCACACTAGTTCAATGAACCAAATGAACATCCTCGTGATTCAAACATTCTTCTTCTATTATTTAATTCTGTCTCTACTTCCTGTGATTGGTCCAAAAGTACAAACTTTTAAAGAAGTGTTTTCACTGCAGACCAACAGAACCCTGGTCCAGTTTGTTCCAGAACCAGAACTCCTCTCCTGCTGTGAGGAACCTCTCACACCTGATGTTTGAAAAACCCTTGTGACACTAAGTCCTGTGAGAAGGGAAGTGACTGAACTTTCTGAAGCTGCTGTTTACCAAACAAATCTTCAGACACTGAATGTCTCCTCACGTCTCCTCTTGTCTCCTCTTGTCTCCTCATGTCTCCTCCTCCTGACCTTGAGAGGACCTTACTGTCCCTGCACCTCCTTTCACAGCAGGTTTTCATAACAGCCCTGATGCTACTCACTGGGTGACGGAGGCGGCTGCGACCCCGACTCGCTTCCAGCTGTGTCTCCTTTACGCGTGACCTTTGACCCTTTGCCTGGTGAGAGCGGGCTCTTCTCCGCGGCGCGTCGCAGGCTCATCCTGATCGACTGCATCCTGCCCAGTGGCTGCTTCCCGCCCTCATCGGTCGGCGTCTTCCCGTTGCTCTTGAGGGACACGGTGTCCTCGTCCGGGCTCTCAGTGGAGCTGTCCTTCCTTTCTGACATCTCAGCGCTTTAGAAATCATCCAGCTGTGAGAAGAAGAAACGTGAAATGAGAGGTTAAAGACAGCGGAGCAGCAGCTCTGACACGAGCCGGAGGGAAACTGAGGCTGAGGGGTTCTTAGTCATCGTGGCTCCGGTCGGTTTTGTTTACAGAAAACACGATAACCTGCCGGAGCAGTTCCTCTCAACATGACAAGACACGGAAATGAAGAGGGATTCTATGGAAACAGGGTTTTAAACTCCAGAGACATTTACACTGAAGTATGATACCTCAGATTTATAGCTTAAAAATCTCCCTGTGACCTCAGAGTGTCCAGAGAAGAGTTGATTATATTCTCGACACTGAGTCTGAACATGGAGCAGTCACCTGTTAATGTGTGTCTTTGTGTAATGAGATTTATTTAAGAATAAATCGACCACAAGTCTCAATCATTAATTTCACATATAGACATTAATATTGTTCCTGAGAAGTTTTGTTCTGAGCCCTGAAGCAGTGTTGGTTCTTTTTATCTTTCATTTCATCAGTGTTTCATTCAAACTGTTCTTACCTGCTGATATTTTTTTCTATTATCAAGTTCATATTCTCATATATATTATAATATTCATAAAGGAAGAGAGATGGAGGATCAATCAAAGATACAAATGTAAAATGATCTATATTTAAATATCAAGTCTCTATTTTAAGCCAACATTTAACTCTCTGTCTTGTCTATGAAAGTATTTAAATATGTGAAAACAAAATTATATCATAGAAACTTATTAGCAAAGACACAAGTATGCGATTATAATATTAATATTGAACTTTATTTGTATAGCCCTTTAAAAAAAAACACCTTTGCAAAGTGCTTCACAGACGTAAAAACTGAAAATACTTGCAATGCAAATACTTAATTCAAAACAATGGATTGAATAAAGCGATTTATTTTAATAGAAATATAATTATAGTGATTTTGTTTATTTTCTATTTACTTTCAGTTTCCTTCAGCAGTGTCAGTAAACAACGTGCAACAGTAAAGTCTGTGTTTAACTGTGACCTTAAACCACCATTTTGCTGAGTCATGTTTCACAGACGTGTCTCATCGTGTTTTTATCTTTAAAACAAATCTGAATCAACACTTTTAAAAAATGAATCTGTACGTGAACAGAGCAGCAGTGTTTCTCCAGACTGTCACTGATTAACCAAACCTGTCTCCCTTTCTAAAACCTGCCCGACGTACAAGTTCTATTAAATCAAATACTTAACTGTGAACAGATATGTAGAAAAGCAGTTAAACAAACATGTCTTCTTACCTGTGTCGCTCAGGTGAGTAGCTGCTGCCACGAGTTCTTCCTCTTTTAAATCCTGCTCCTGCACTTTCACTTTCTGTGAAGCCTGGATTCAGGTGCAGTTACAGTGAAAGTGTCAGAGACAAGGGGAAAGAAGGAGGTTTGAGTTTGACGGTTAAAGAAAAGCAGAGTAAACAGTTTGTCTTGAATCAAAGATCAGATCCTGAGCCGGTCGGCCAGAGGACGAGTTAATGATTAATGACAGAAATAAACCGGAAGACTTTTCTTCACACGGTTTAGATTCACTGCAGCAAACCTGCGTCTAGATTTGTTTTAAACCACAGATCAGTTTACAGGGAGATTGTGTTTTCTTTTTTTTTTTAAACCTGGAATGTGGCATGAAAGCATGTGACCGTGTTGCCTTTAAGAAACCCTGTAAACTCCTGTTTCAAGGTTATGAGTCATAAAGGTTTTATTAATAAGTGATGAGTGAAGGACTCAGGTACTTGTACTTGTTTTATTCATTCAGGATCTTTCAAGCTTTTTCTTTCCTTCAGATTTCTTTATTTCAGAGATTGTTTAGAGAGAAGAT
This sequence comes from Limanda limanda, assembly GCF_963576545.1. NCBI lineage: Eukaryota > Metazoa > Chordata > Actinopteri > Pleuronectiformes > Pleuronectidae > Limanda > Limanda limanda. Next base: position 25,504,539 of record NC_083647.1, on the reverse strand, counting down.
TTATAATAATAATAATACAAATAATAATAATAACTTATATTTGTATGGCTTCTATTAAGGGACCTAAGGACACTTTACATATTTGAGGGGAAAGGACACATTTAGGGTGACAGAGACGAGGACAGATTGAGATGGATTAGAGAAACAAGCTGGATTGTTTGTCCAGTTTGTGTCATTGTGTGTCTTTGCCCCCCCCCCTGCATTGTGAGGTCAAAGTGTCGTCCTGGTTGAAATGACACAAACCACTCGATTCCATCTCACTTCCTCCACTAGAGGGTGATGGGGGCCATGTTTGCTTCAGCCCCAGAAGATGCTGCTGGTGTGTGTGTGTGTGTGTGTTGGTGTGTGTGTGTGTGTGTGTGTGTGTGTGTGTGTGTGTGTGAGAGGCTCCGTCCTCGGCTTCTAATCCCAGCAGATAGAAGTTAGATGGAGACGCTGAAACCAGTTTCCTGTTCAACACAGATCTGACCTCAGCTGCAGCCCAATGTTTCCGGTCCAGATGAAAAGCATCGTGACCAGCTGCTCCATCGTTTGTGTGTGTGTGTGTGTGTCTGTGTGTGTGTGTGTGTCTGTGGGGGGGCATACAGTGAGCGGATTAAAGATCTATGGAAATGAACCAGTTGTCCAGCTGGTATCTATAGTGTCAGCAACAGATTAACAGGAAGTCACCACTTCCTGTTTTCATCCTGATCCATCGTAGTTTATTAATGAACTCAGTAGTTTTATAACAACTTTCAAAGAGAAAACAAGTCACAGATGTTTTAACAAGTTTCTTAAGCTTTCAAATCAGTGCAGGGGAGTAAAAAGTAAAGATCTCCTTCTGAAATCAGGAGCCGACTTTCCACCACAGTTGAATATCAATAAGTGACACTACAACCAAATGAGAACCATAACTATGATATAAAATGTCTTATTATTTTAAAGTGTAAATGTCCGAGGCCGCTGGGATATTTAAAACACACACACTATTAAAAACAGGATTTGATCTTCCCTTGATTTAAAACAAGGAGATTCCTCTCTATTCAAACCTTGTGTAGTTTATTAGACACCAGATAAACAGTAAATCGTTTTGGTCTAATCTCTGTTGTATTTAAGTAGATAATATATTCAGTGTTATCTGATTTCAAGAGTCGTATCTTTAAATCATCTGTACTTTTCTTATGTGCATCGATTTACTCTTCATATTCATTTTGAATTGCATTGATGGACGTGTGTCATTGATCCCAACCTGGGAAATCAAAGGTAGTTCTTAGAAACAAGTGAGTTATCTTAAACACTCTGAATCTAAATTCAACTCAAGAGTCGAACAGAACCTGAACTTCCAGCTTCAGTTTAATAATCACGTGCGTTCACCTGTTTGTTTCTGATGGAACCGGTTCTGCAGAGAATCCTGGGATTTCCACTGTGGCAGCTTTAGTGCACAGGCTTCTTCAGATTAGTGTTGCATAATGAGTGTGTGTGTGTGTGTGTGTGTGTGTGTGTGTGTGTGTGGATGTGGGGGTGTGTGGGTGGGTGGGTGTGGTTTAAACTCCCAAACACACGTGTCTGAGCTACTTTTATTCTCTAATCTCTTCCTAACATGTTAAACTATTCCCAGTATTTGTGTGTATGTGTGTGTGTGTGTGTGTGTGTGTGTGTGTGTGTGTGTGTGTGTGCGTGTGTTGTGATACACACAAGCTTAGATCATGGTGAATGTTCAACTGAAGCTCTATAAAACCTGTATTGTTCTTATCTGAGCAGAGAGATGATGATGTCCTTGTGTTTTTTTGTGTTGTGTTGTGTTGTGTTGTGTGGAGCAAACAAACAACATGTGATCCTCAACCTCAGTGATTTACTTTGTGTTTCTATTCATTCAGACACAAGGGTTCATTTCATGATTTTCAATTTGAGAGAATTTCAAATTGGTTTTAACCTTGTGGTCGAGTTTAGTTGAATGTGTACATTTTAATGATTGTGTTAGTGAGTCTACGCCTTTGACAACAGCCCATTGTGTTGTTCCCTCATAATAAACTAATATGTTGAATTATACCCACTGTTGTGTTTGGATGACATTGTGTTGGATTAGACTGGGCTGCTGTAAATGTGTGTCATGCTGCAATTACAGAGTGGCGGTTCTGCACCCTGACACCCACACACCCACACACACACACACCCACACACACACACCCACTCACACACGCAGACACACACCGTCTGCCGCCCACAGCTCGGCGTTGTGTCACCATGAACCCGTGGGCAGCCCCGGAGCCGAGAGGAATCCTGACACTGAGATATCCAGCTGAACGCTCTGACCATCGATAACACAACCAGCGCTGCCCACACACGTTCGGAAAGAGACACAACTGCTCCAAAAACTACACAAACGTGAACATGTCCCACGTCTTTGAAGTATATTTCTGGTCAGCCGAGAGGTTGATGTGGTTGTAGAAGTTTGATGGTGAAGGAAAGGACCACAGACCCAATACTTACAGTATAACAGAGTTTATTACACAGAAGTTTCACAGGTCAGGACGAGCTCTAGAACTCGGAGAAATCACCCAGGAACAAATAGTGAAGTCTGACCAGCCGTGGTCTTACACACATTTATGTAGAGAGTTTGGTTCCGCCCATGACTGTCACACCGCGGTGAGATCATGTCTTGTTTTGTGTTTTTTTGTCACGTCATTCCCGGTTTTATTGTGAAAAGTAACTCTCCTCTCGTTTCAGGTCACTTGCCCTTCCTCATGTGTCACCGGTCTGATCGTTTCCCCTGATTCCTGATTGTGTCCACCTGTTCCCTTTACCCCCATGTGTTCATATAGTCTGCGTCTCCCTTTGTCTTGTGCCAGTGTGTCGTCGTTAGTCGTCATTCCAGCCCGTGCCATAGAAACCAGATTCATAGTCAAGTTTTTCTTAGCCTCGTGCTTAAAGTTTTACCTCAGTTGAATGATTATTCTTTGTAGCCTTTTTTGTTTCAGTGTTTAGTCTTAGTTAGGTTTATAGAATGAAGCTTTGTTTTTCCTCCCTTTGGAGCGCTTTTGTTTAATTGTTATTATTTGTATTGCAGTATTTAGATAGTGTTTTCCTCCTTTTTGGAGCAACTTTATTTTTGTATCATAGTTTACTGTGAGGAGGTGTAAATAAAACATTCTCCTAACACATCCGCTCTGCATCTGAGTCCTGCCTTTCGCCCGGCCTGACAATGACTTCATGTAAATGCCGTCCCCCATGGGATTTCTGACTTGAGAAGGACTTGTTTTTGTGTCCGAACATGAAGACACACTGGTCAAGAACATTCCTTCTACACCCATCTATTAGCTGGTCAGAGGTCATTCCCAAAGTCAAGGATCATTTCAAAAAGGTAGAGAACTTCTCTGAGAATGTCTGAGAGTCCAGAAGGCAGGTATCATAAACGTAAGCATGTCATTATGTTTTGAACACATACCAAAATGATCTATTCTAACGAATATACGACATCTTCATTAAAAGAACAGAGCAGAACATCCGTCTGGGAGACAATTACCACAGTGGACGTATGGAAATTAGACACGTCCTGCTTGTCAGAGTCACATGGTAACACCAGACAGGAAGTGACCTGGAGACCTGGAGACCTAGTGACCTTTGGAGACGACAGAACCAGGACGACGTGTGTCCTTCCTTTTAAATCTAGCTTCTATGGTTTGTATATCTTTTCTCCTTCGTTTGTTTCCCGACTGCAGATAAGTTCAGTTTCAGTAAATCACTTCCCACTGAGATCCTCTTCTCTCCGTCACTGATGGTGTATATTTAAATTCAGGCTGGATGTTGCTCGGCTGTCTGGCACAGTCGTCTTGAAGGTTTACTTTTCCCCGTCAACCTTCCCATCAACTCGCCCCGGGGGCTTTTCAGCTGAGCTCCAGCCGTCAGTCTGTCTGTCACCTCCCCCCCCCGCCCCCCCGCCTCAGAGCTCGTCCTCCTCCTGCCTGACTCTCCCGTTGTTCTGCATCTCAGGCGTCGTGAAGCTGAAGGATGAAGTGACATCTGTGGGAGATCGGAAAATCTGGATCCACCGACCGTGAGGCTGGAATTTCCGGAGTTAGCATCATCAACCTGTAACTGTAGCTCAGTAGCTTGTGTGTCAAGCTTTCAACATTCAGAAATGAAATATTGAACACATTCCAGATGAAAGGGAAAGTCAAACAGGCTGATGACGGGAGAGACTCAGCAAAACAAACTGAGTGAAAGACGAGAGATTTTCTTCTTCTCTTTTTCTCTTTTCTGAGCTCAGGGGAGAAGAGAAACAAAAAATAACAACAAAACCAAACGGGTGAGAGGAGGTTTTATGAAAATAGATTTTTTGAGGAGGGGTTGGAGGTAAATATGCGAAGAGAGGAGAAAAGTGAAGGAGATGAAACGAGAGAGGCAAGTGAAGCGGAGGGAAGAGAACAGGTGGTGCAGGAGGATTTATGAAAACTGGGTTACAGGGAATGAGTTCACACCTGAGTCGGTCTCAAGGTTTCCGGGTGACGTAACACCGGATGAGACAATAATTAACCGTAAGAAAAAACTCACCACAGCTTTTGGGAACAGGTCCAACGTGTGAAATGAATAAGAAAATAAAAAGTACAGATAGTTTTATGTATTATTCTTTGTTTATGGAGGTGAATTCATCCTTTTCTGATTGTCATCCATAATATTGTAACCATCCAAGCAGACAATGATGTTAAATTCCCCTGAAGACAATATCAACTGCGTTTTAAGGCAATGTGTTTCACTACCCACAATCCTCAGGTGTAGTAGCCACGTCCCTGATGGGCGGAGCTAAGTGCTACGGAGGAAATGTTTACTACAACCATGAAAACCACGTCCGCTACGATTGGATGTTTCAATATTACTACACTAGGTAACAACTACTATATGAAACATTACATACAAGCATATTTGTATTTATTTGGCAACCAGGTTAACTTCAACTAGAAGAAGCTGGAAGTCGTTGCAAAGGGATCATTTTCATTTTAATGTTTATTTCTGTCACACAAAAATACTTTCAGCTCACAGCTCGAAATGAATATGAATATAATGAATAGAATAGTGAATATAAGATCTGAACCTGGAAGCAGGACGATGGTGTGAAGTGTTCACGTCACTTGTGTAGAGATAATGATTTGTTGCATGTTTGTCAGCTGCAGTGTTTCTGCTCCTGTAATGAGTTCAGAGCAATTACAACAAAATGTGACCTGTTAAATATTCAGTCAATGTAATGGTAACAGCTTTGTGTTGTTTTTGTGTGTGTGTGTGTGTGTGTGTGTGTGTGTGTGTGTTGCTCTAATTAACCTCCTCCGTGGTCCTGGTATGTCGCCGTCATTAACCCAAGAATTTCCTCTAAAGGTTCAAGACGAAGTTTGTCCAACAAACAATTTGTAATTTAATTAAAGCTTCTGTCTGATGGAAAAACAGAAGTTTAATGAGGATTGACAAATGTTTGGAATTAATGGAAGAATTCATCGTGGATCAGTGTGAACAAAGAGCTTCTTCTGATCGTTATCTTCTAGTCTGACTGTGTCCTCGAACTCAGCTGAAACACAACCGAACGCTGGATATTACCCATGATCCTCTGCTTCCTGACCCTGAAGAGCTGCTGCTGTAACAAATCCACCAAACTCTGTTTGGAATTATTCATATTTTAAAAGTTTCCTGCTGAATATTGGAGATAAACTCTGGTTTTCAAGTCTTTTTAACTGATCCACAGCTCAGCTTCACTCTTCAACTTGCTGAAGCTAAAATCAATACAATAGAGACTTTTACAAACACCTTCCAAAGGGCAGGTTCTTCTAAAACTCTGGTTTCTGTTAAGTCACGTGTAGATCGGAGCGTTTGATTGAGCTAAATTGAGCATAACCTGGATGAAAGATAGTTGTTGTCGACTTTATCGCCACCGGTAGTTTGAGTGTTTAATGTTAAGGTTGTGTGTTTTTTTAGGGGGTAAATCAACTTCTTTGCTGCTGTTTTCAGATAAAGAGAAGTTTTGCTCCGTGATGAATAAGAAGCAGGAAGAGAGAGACGGAGACGAACAGTTGCTGTGCAGCTCCTGTGTCTTTTCTCACATGTGAGGGAAATGTTGTGCGTTGGTGGAAGAAGTTTCAGAGATAAAGACCCAGATGTCTCAAACGGAAGCATTGATCGACTCGTGATGCCTCAAGATGAAAAGAGAGACGAGATAAACGTCTGAGCGATGGCGTCCGAATCGGAAGGTTGTCGGTTCCACGTCCTGAACAGTGACGTGAGATTCCTGACACCTGAGTGAAGAACCTCAGGGGGAAAACACCGTCTGTCACCGAGCTGAAGGGCCCCGGTGATGTGACCGCTTCCTGCCGATGGCCTGGCCCACGATTCCATTAACCAACGTGGTCGTCATGGCAACAGGCATTGGGAACTGGGCCAGCTGGACCTCATCAGTATCTCTCACCGTTGTGCGAGAGACAGACAGTGAACTATTGTTTCTGGAGCCCAGTTATGAGCCTAACACCAAGTGAAGATTTAAAATGAAATCTCTTTACGACACACACACTCACACACACACAGACAAACACGCAGACACACACAGACACACACAGACACACACTCACAGTATTGAGACCTGCCAGCTTTCTTGCGTTGCTCCCGTGTTGCAGCATAAAGTGTTGTTAGTAAAAACAGAGCTGCTTATGCAATAGTTTGAGGAGTTGTCAGTCACTCGGCTTTAATAAAGTGTGTTTATCAGACGTGAGGCGGAAAGATGGAGACGAAAAGCTCAGATAACGAGATGACCTGATGTGCGTGCTTGTGTAAAATCGTATTATAAAGATTATAAAAGTAATTAGGTCTCTCTTGGAAAAGAAACAAAAAATATCATGAGACTGTCCAATTAAATAAAGACTAAATAATTATGAAATTTAAAAAATTGACTGAATATCAATATTAATTAAAGCCCTCAAAAAGCCAATTTGATGTCTGTGCTCGGGCCCTAATAATAATAAGAAAGAAATAATAATCCTTACAATTTCAATAGGGTCTCACCAGACACCTTTGATGTCTGTGCTCGGGCCCTAAATATTCATGCTTAAGATATTATCAGTTGTGTTTAGTGATCGTCTGGATTTGCACAGAAATTTAAAAAATGATATGTTCAAATCAAAGAACTGTAAACGAAGATGGACGACGTTCCTCCACTTCCTCCAACTGTCCAGAAATTAAGCAGAAATGATCCCGGATACAAACGCTGCTATGTTCACACTTGATGTCCAGATCCTAAATATGATGAGATGCTTTCTGAGGTGAAAACATAACCTCCTCTATGCAGGTCATGAACTTTACTCCTTTAGATTAGATTAGATTTCTTTATTTATCCACACAACGGGGAAATTCACTTGTTGCAGCAAAATAAGAGAAAAACAGAATTTAAATAACAGTGCCGAAGCACAATAAAAGAGATCACAATATGTACACTACTAAACTACACATAATGAGAGTACAGAAACAAAAACAAAAACAACCTGCAAAACAGACACTGTGCAAAAGCAGGTACTGGGGAGAAAGTGGAATGATGTAAGTGTTATTGTAATGAAAACAAAAGTATTATAAGTAATATTGCAACAGTAGTGACCATGATACAGAAAATAATTAAAAAGTAAGTGACCACAATATAAATAATACTACAAGATAGCATAATGGAAATATAAATATTGCAATGTAACCATTATAAGTGACCATGATATAAATATAGATGTAAAGTGTTGAATATTATTGTGCATAGTAGTGAGCTGAGTAAAAAATAAAAAATAAATAAGAAAAATAAAAATACAAATACAGCTATGGTGAGAAGTTAAGTGGAGTTACACTTCTTTATCTCTGTGAACCACATCGAATCCCCTGTGTGTCTGTGAACGTGTTGAACAGATCAACCTTCCTCTCCTCTCCTCTGTGCTTTCGGCTGCAAGTGAAAAACGAGTTATCTCCTCTGGACTCACACTCAGAGTCAAGAGAAGAAGCTAAGACATCTGCAGCTTCGCCTGATAAGAGCCGGTGGAGCTGGTTCAGGCATCTGATGAGGATTCCTCTCGGAGACTCTGCAGAAGGGATCCAGGGATTTATTGTATCTCTCATCGGGCTGGAGAAGAACCTTAGGTATCTCAGGAGAAGCAGAGGAACAACTGGAGTAGTGAACACCTGCTGCTCTGTGAACACACAGTGAAGAGGCAGCAGGAGAATGAATGGATGGATATTTAAAGCCGGGTGTGCACTCTGGGTAACGAACAGATGCTCCGAGGAATTACTCAGAAGTCAGAAATGTTGTTCATGAGTCAATTCCCACAAATCAGGGTATTTTCCCTCGGTGAATCTGCGTGAAATGACAAAACACAACAGTAGGAAATGTAAATCATGTCTGGAAGCAATTGCACATTAAGAAAGAAAAAGAATTTGATGAACCGGTTATTACAGAACATGATGTAGGAAGTGATTTACAATATCGTCGTCTCAAAGGTCATTTACCTTCTTTCTGCAAAGGGTCTCAACCTAAATGTGTGTGTTCATATGTCCAGGCATCTTTTTCTCTCATGTGATCAATTCAACATTCTACATCAAAAAGCTTCAAACTAAGTGAAAAACTTTCAAAGTCTAAAAGCACAGATATTACATTTTATGAAATTTTACCTTTGGTTTTTATTATTAGTGTGTTTTCTAGGGTATTTCTATTGGTTTTTTATTTTAAATAGCTTTTTAATGTATTTTAATACTATTTCATTATTAGCATTTGTGTTTGTTGTGTTCTATTCTTGGATCATCAGTCAATTGTGAAGCACTTTGCACTAAACAAACACTAGAAAGGTGTTGTACAAAGAATGATTGATTGATTGATTGATTGATTGATTGATTGATTGATTGATTGATTGATTGATTGACTGACAACTGAAAACGGTGAAACCTTCTCCTTCTGGCGACTCCTTTCTGAAAACACGGACGTGAGCACTGAAGTCACGACTGTAACTTCATCTCTAACTCTTCATTATCCAGAGAAACAGATTCTGTATCTGTCGGAGATGAGATCAAAGTTTGTCAACACACAGAGTCTCACCCCAATTTGCACAAATCCATATGTCACCGCTGTGATAATGAAAATCAAACTTTAACCTGGTTTCCTCTGTGATAGGTGAAATCCACCAGGGACTTTCCTCCTGTTCTCACCTGTTAAATGAGATGAGCCGCTGTGTGTAAATGTATAAATATATAATATATATATAATAAACATGCAGCTGTAAGTTGAACGTATTCACTGGAAGTGGCGTTTGACATCACAGGTCTGCTTTCAAAGTCCTGTTCCCGGTCCGGAGGTTGAACCGCCGCGCTGGTGAACACATCAAACGCACATTCTGCCTCAGATGTATTTTTATCTCCTCACCCCCCCCACACACACCTCAAACAGACACACACAGACACACACACACACACGCCTCAAACAATCACTCCCCTTGTCCACGCTGAATAGATCCTTTTAGAGGAGTTTGTCTGACCACTTTCTTTATTCTCCCCCAACCGGAGGCTAATTGAGGTTGTGAAAATTAACAGAGGGAGCTGTCAGACGGGGGGGGGGGGGGTTAGGGGGAGGGATGGAGGTGGGGGGAATTGGGGGGGTTGTTGGGTGGTGTAAATGAGCTCTTCTTCCTCTGTGGTTCCCAAAATAACCTGCGTCCCCGTGGCTCCATCGCCCCACTGCTAAGGGCCGGGTGTCCCAGCTGTGAGACAGACTGTCACACACACACACACACACACACACACACACACACACACACACACACACACACACACACACACACACGCACACTCCATGGTTTATTTACAGCCTCCATTTTTATGTTATTACATTTTTAACTTCGCTGTTTGATGAGGACAACGACCTCGGACACATGAACAAAAGAACACGGACCCTCGTGAACACGTGATCGTTATCGTGCTGCTGCTGGAACTGAAGGTTCACGTTTTAATTTAAGGTCAAAGACGTGAGTGTTGATCAGGATCAGTCGTGTTCTTCACAAAAAAATCGGCAAAACTCTACACAAGAGGAGAAGTTTGCAGCTTCCAGGTAAAACAATGTCGTTGATATCCAGAAGTGGAGCAGAACCAATGAGAAGGTTCCCGGGGAGTCGACCCTTTCATCGAGCTCGCGACCCGGAGCTCCATGGAGGTCTTGGGTGTGAAGGTGGAGCGCCCCCTGCTGGGCCAGCTGCTCCAGGTGAAGCTCCGAGCTCCAGAACACACCTCTGCCAGCAGATGGGCGTCACGGGGGGGAAAGTGTACCGCACCACAGGGGTTGGTTACAGGTTACACATCCTCTGTCTTTATGTTTACATGAGCATAACACATCGAGCTAATGTCCTTGGTTTAAATCACAGGGTTGTTGTTGAGCTGTTTACTGTCTGAGTCTCTGTATTGTAGTTGTATTATAGCTTTTTAATGTATTTTATTATTATTTAATTAATGGCATTTGTGTTTTTTGTGTTCTATTCTTGGATCCTCAGTCGATTATGAAGCACTTTGCACTGAACTAACACTAGATTAACACTAGACAAGATTACAACTCAGTTTCTGTGATTCAGAAAAGAAAGGATAATACTTGTAACATGAATGGAATTCAGATTTAAAGGACACATATTCCGCTCATCTTCAGATTGATCATTTTAATTGGCGTTGTTCCTCGGCAGCTGTGGCTCTGGAGGTAAAGTGGGTCGTCCACTAACATGAAGGTCGGTGGTTTGATTTCCCCGACTCCCCAAAGTGTCCTCGGGCGAGAGACTGAAACCCGACGGCTGCATCACAGTTCTTTCATATTCATATAATCCCAGATAAGCAGGACACTGTTCAACATGTATCTGTCTTCCATCTCATTTCAGAACTATTATGTACTTCTAACCCTATAACACTAACACTAACCCTAAATAACAGGAAGTGGTGGATGTGCTGTGAAGTTCTGGATCCATTTGACTGTTTGGGTTCATGTTTCTTCTTCGTGTGATTTGTTGAATCGTGCGGTTCTGAACCAGCCGGTGTGAAATGGGCTGTTTGGCCAGATTGAACTTTTTCCCGAGGAGCAAATCACACAGATATTCTCACTAATATATATTATATTCCATATATATTTCTTACTGCACAGATCTTATTTATTTACATATTCACTTTAAATAATGCACAATACTCTGCACTTTTACTGCCTTCTTTGCACTTCTGCACAGCAAAATCGGGAGTGTTAATTCAACTCACAGAGTGTTAAATCTAACACTTTCTCTGAGTTAAAATTACACTTTGAAAAGTGTTAATATTTTAACTCTTTAATAGTGATAAATATTTGACACCCTTGGTGTTATTTTATGACACCACATAAGTGCACCTTTAACTCTAAATTGTGTTATTCCCTTTCACTGTGAGTGTTAATTTTTAACATACATAGTGTTATTTTATGACACGTTAAAGTGTATTTTTAACACTAACATGAGAATGAGGGTTAGTCTCACACCTGTCTTGATAAAGAGATTTTGTTATGGTTCATTGGGTGCAGCCGAGAGAGGAACATGGCTCCTCCCATATTTTATGATCAACTCCACCTGAAGTGAATATAACTCAGTCACAGGTGTTAACATTTAACTCGCTTGATTGACAATGCTCTCAGAGCTTTTTGATCACTACATGTGTTAAAACAACTCCAAAATCAACACCCACCAACTCAAAAATATTAACACTGAAAAAACAACACTACAGATTTTGCTGTGTGCTTAGATGCTAAACTGCATTTCGTTGTATAAGTACTTGTACTGTGCAATGACAATAAAGTTGAATCTAATCTAATCTAATATGAATCTAAATTTAGAATTTTATACAAATTTTAATTTTCAGTACAGGACTATATCAGTATTTGAGTTTTGGTTTTGTTGTCTTCAGGAGATGAACTGATACAAAGCAAAAGGTCAGTTATCAGTTACCTCTGTTTCACCCTGTGCTGTCGGGAACATGCAGCTAGAGGAGAAGGAGGAGGAGGAGGAGGAGGAGGAGGAGAAGGAGAAGGAGAAGGAGGAGGAGGAGAAGGAGGAGGACGAGGAGGAGGAGGAGGAAGATGAAGAGGAGGAGGAGAAGGAGGAGGAGGAGAAGGAAGAGGAGGAGGAGGAGGAGGAGGAGAAGGAGGAGAAGGAGGAGGACGAGGAGGAGGAGGAGGAGGAGGAGGAGGAGGAGGAGGAGGAGGAGGAGGAGGAGGAGGAGGAAGATGAAGAGGAGGAGGAGGAGGAAGAGGAGGAGGTGGAGGAGAAGGAGAAGGAGGAGGAGGAGGAGGAGGAGAAGGAGAAGGACAATGACAAGGACAAGGACAAGGACAAGGACAAGGACGAGGACGAGGACGAGGACGAGGACGAGGACGAGGAGGAGGAGGAGAAGGAGAAGGAGGAGGAGGAGGAGGAGGAGAAGGAGAAGGAGGAGAAGGACAAGGACAATGACGAGGACGAGGACGAGGACGAGGACGAGAAGGAGGAGAAGGAGGAGAAGGACAAGGACAATGACAATGACAAGGACAAGGACAAGGACAAGGACAAGGACAAGGACGAGGACGAGGACGAGGAGGAGGAGGAGGAGGAGGAGGAGAAGGAGAAGGAGGAGGAGGAGAAGGAGAAGGAGAAGGAGAAGGAGAAGGAGAAGGAGAAGGAGGAGGAGGAGAAGGAGAAGGAGAAGGACAAGGACAAGGAGAAGGAGAAGGAGGAGGAGAAGAAGGAGGAGAAGGAGGAGAAGGAGAAGGAGAAGAAGGAGAAGAAGGAGAAGGAGGAGGATACCAGAGGCTGCAGATTGAAATGTCGTGATGACACAGCGAGCTGGAAAGACTCTAAATAATTCATGCAGCGTCATCAGCTCGGTGTCGTGAGGCCGGGAGTCGAGAGGCGGAGCCTCAGCCTGAGAGGCCCCGAGGCCCCGAGGCTCTTTGTGACCCGTGTGTCTCCGAGGACGGGAGACGCTCACCGGGCAGAGAGAGGAAGAGAACATGATATTTACTGTACAGCAGAATAGGTCAAGAGAACAGCTCGGTAAATGTCGCCTGCTTCTCCTGGTCTGTAGCAGCAGCAGCTTCATGAGACTGAGGCAGAGACGAGTGTCCCTCTCAGGCAGGACAGGGACAGCAGAGTGTCTCCTTCCTCTGGGTTTCCACCAGAGACAGTAATAATTCCATCTGTCTCGTTGCTCTCTCACTGTCGTTCCTGTGTTCGTGGAGCAGGAGGAGTTTCTGGGTTGTGGCATTATGAGAGTCCAAGAGGAGAAGGAACAAGATGAGGAAACGTTCTGTGAGCTGAATGTGATGAAGCAGCATCACTAGGGTTGCAAAATTCCGGGAATATTCAAAGTTGGAAACTTTCCATGGGAATTAACGGGAATTAACGGTAATATACGGGAATTAACGGGAATAAACGGGAATATACGGGAATTAATGGAAATGTTGTGGGTAATTTATACTAACTGTATTTACCTTGTCATATACAGACATAAATATAAACATTTTGTTGTGTCATAGGCTGATTTGAGCCCTGAGGAAACTTTGGGCACTTGACTATATGCTTCTGCATCGTTGTGTCATTCTTAACATAGGTCTTTGCACAGTATTTGCAAATGTACACAGCCTTTCCTTCTACATTGGATGAGGTGAAATGTCTCCACACATGAGAGAGTGCACGTGGCATTGTTCTGTAGAATAAGATGAGAAAAAAGTTTGTAAAAAAACACTAATGCAATGCCAGAGATATAAATAGTTAGCCAAACTATTGGAATCGTCTGTAAAAATAGTTTACAACTGATGGATAAATGAATGGAAATAGGCTAGATGAACAGATGATCAATCCTCAATCAGCATGCTATTAGATTTTCCCAGTAATATCATCGAAATTCACCGGAAACTTTCCACCCCTTTGCAACCCTGAGCATCACACACGTTCACATCGCTGCCAACAGGATGAAATCCAAACACAGATTTCAATCTTGATTTATGCACAGACTGAAAAAAAATGATCCTAAAGTAAAAAAACAACACAACTTTCAGTTATGATCTATTTTGTGTTTTCTCCTCGATCCTCAGTCTCCAGTCAGACTCCACCAGGATGTGAAGGAGCCGTGTCACCACTCCACGGCCGTGTGACCTCCCACCATCATGGTGTAAATGAAGAAATGTGCTAATGTGTTGTGCTCTGTGGCCCTCAGCGTCAGGTCACCCCCCCCATTACGCTGTCGGTGGGTGAGTCTGTGGATCTGCGGCCAATCACAGGCCATCTGTGGGTTTGGAAACCAGGAGGAGTTCATGTCTGCTTCCTCTCAGCCGGCGGGTCACGGACGAGTCTGCAGGACGGAGAATTGTTCGTCTCCAACAGATTTGTGTTTTACAAAGTGGTTCCCGGTGGATGAAGGTTGTTGTAATGATGTTGCTTTTCATCTTTTTATTTAAAAAGACAAAACATCGAAATGGAGAATCAGTCGTCGTGGGTGTGAGTGAGCAGGTTGTCGGTCGTCTGTTTGTTCAGAGTTGATCAGAATTGAAGGTTTCGCACCAGATTCAACACTGAAGATGAACGGTTCTCGAGATGTGTGAGCTACACATTTGTGGAATTAGTTATTTCATAATTATTTAATTGGTTTTAGATTTTTAAGACCAAGAAAACAACAAATCTAGCTTCTGTCTCATCATCACAACAACGAAGCTCATAATGTGACCAGGTGTTTCTCTCAGACTCAGATATTCAGACTCTTTCCGTCTCTCAGTCTTTATAAAAGCATCGTGTTCAGTGGGTGGAGACAGACTCCCCCCCCCCACCCCCCCCAACCACCACACGCTCCACCTGCAGAGCCGCCCCATCTAAAATTGATTACAGTGACATTTACTATTCATAGAAAAGGTTACTAGAGTAACCCCGGTGCCGTGACGCAGGCTGGAGTGGAACATTATTCCCAAACAAGTGAAGAGGAGCTCTCTTCTCTCAACGAGTGTGTGTCAGAGCTGAACGACAAACTGGTTGTGTAATGTTGAATAATGTGCAACACACATTTGCTCTGTTTGTAGCTGGATCTGTTTCGACCTGGGAACAGAAAGATGGAGGAGACGGTTTAAATTATTACCTGAGGATCAATATTGTAGAGTTTTGATCTTCTTCACACACGATGTGCAACATTTACAGAGAGTTGATTAAGATTTCTTCGTGTGCTCACCTTGTGACTGATTTGTTTTTTCTATCAAGGTTTAAAATAAAGAAATTTGCAGTTTTAAACCAGAGCTTTAGAGAATTCAGGCTCCTGATTCATCAGCGTTATGATCAACTATTAAACCTCTGTTCTTTAATCCAGAAGGAGGAGGGTCAACCTGTGTGTAACCATGGTATCAACACTTATCAATCCTAACAAGGGTTTAAAACGAGCACAATGAGCCACTTGAGGAAAATACACAGTTCTGTTTGCTCTTTATATTTATGAATTATTATTTAGTTAAAAGATCCGTCCTGTTTAATTCCTGCTGGTTCGACAGTTTCCTGTAAAATTTCTTATATTCGATAAATTCGAAAAATACTTATTGGGGAAAAGTGTGAAGTGGATTTTGTTTAGTTCACTGAACTGTTTAAATTCTCATTAGATTTAGTTAAATATAGTAATGAGACACAAACATTATCTGCATCAGTTCCTCATGAATGAGCCAGCAGAGGAAAATACACAGTTCTGTTTGCTCTTTTTATTCATGAATTATTATTTAGTTAAAAGATCCGTCCTGTTTAATTCCTGCTGGTTCAACAGCGTTTCCTGTAAAATTTATAATATTCGGTAAATTAGAAAAATACTAATTGGGGAAAAGTGTGAAGTGGATTTTGTTTTGTTCACTGAACTTTTTTAATTCTCTTTAGATTTAGTCACATATAGTAATGAAACAATATCCTCATCAGTTCCTCTTGAACTCACCTGAACGTCCCAGCAGCTCCAGTCGAGTGTTTACGTTATTTTCTGTTTCCAGTCGCAGCTCGGTGGTCGTGACGAGTCCGACACGGAGGAGCTCCCACGCTGCGTGGGCGTCCGACCAGAAGCCTGATGGACCCCGGCAGAGACTCCTCGCTGACCCCGTCCACACGCTACGTGCCCTTCACACAATCAAACGCATCTCGCTGCAAGAAACATCTCCCACCTGTTTGTGTCGGGCGGCACATTATCAAACACCTCATGGACTGATAATCAAGATGGACGGATTCCAAAAGTGAAGCCAAAACATCTCGATGCCCCCCCCTGGTGGCTGACTGCAGTGTAGGTGAGGGTCCCTGCCTCCTCCGTGTTAGCAGATGGGACATGGACCAAACTAAAAAGTGTACGTACATGGGATATACATTTAAATATGATTTTATGCTATAAAGGCATGAAGGTTTCCAGTTTGAATCCTTGGCTCGTTCTCCTGAAAATCTGATTTATCTCACAATTATTTGTTAAAGTGCTAGAAAAGCATGTCGCCATATTCGATTAATCAAATGAATCATTATTAACAATACTTCATTTTAAACAAGAACTCCCACTGAGACGACTTTTTATATTTAACTAAACTCTTGGATATATATTTCTAATGTTGAATCTAATTCCATATTCTCTACGTTACATTAGAGTAAAAGCTTTGTGATGCGGGGGGGGGGGCTGAGCCGGGAGACGCCGGCGCTCGGCCCATTTGAAAGATTCGTTTGAAGCCAGCGGGGGGGGGGGGGGAGATGAAAGTCCCGGCACAGCTCACTTTGACATCATCACAACACAACTCCCTCACATCACTCAACTCTAATGGCTGCGTTAAAAGGTACTTTTAAATACGCAGGTTTACAAGTGGTCCGTCGGGTCTTTGTTCCAAATGGAACATGAATGAATTCTGCATAATGAAGCGGAGGAGAAGCAGCAGGACAATGGGGGGGTAAGGGTGGGGGTGGGGGTGGGGGTTCACGTCCGGCCTCACGGAGCTGATGCAAAAAGCTTTACAGGAACTTAGTCATGAGAAATACTCAAATCCTTCAAAGATGGAAATATACAAATATACGGAGGAAACCTGCAGTTTGGTTTTGTTGCATTTAATTGAAATTTGAATAAAAAGAAAGGAAGGGAACAAGGAGGAAACAAGGAAGGAAGATAAGAAGCGATGGAGAAAAGAAGACAGGACAACATTAATATTAATTAATATTACCCGAGGACATGTCTGAAAACGACTTTATTCAGACTTTTGTCTTAATCCGGCTAACATCGGATTATTGTTGTGGATGTAAACAGGCTCGTTGTCTTTCTGGCCTCTTCACGTAAACGTTTCCACATCTGATCGGAGCACAGACTCATCAGATCATAATTTACTTTAATAAACGTTAATGTTTATTTACAGGAACTGTTGATATTCACAGTGAATCTTGTCTCTGGCTTTTTCTCTCTGATCCCAGCGACATGGAAACAAACGCTAAAAGCTTCCACCTTTGAGAAAATGATGTGTGAAGTATGATCGAGAGACTTCCTCTGAAAAACAGCTCGTGACATTTCAGAGATAATTGACACTGTACCTCCCTCCCCCCCGCCCCCCCCCCCCCTGCGGTGCCTCTCTCTCTCCCAGGAGTGACCCCACTTGCTCCGATGAAGTGCTCTTCACGAGGCTGGCGCCCGGCAGCCAGAAGGTCAGATCCAGAGAGCGAAGGAGGAAATAAGACGGAGATGAATCCATCCAGCGCGCCGCGTGCACCCAGACATCAACCTGACCTTCAGCTGTGGAGCAGCATCATCAACAGGAGATCAAAGTGTTCGTCTGAGAGCGTCTGTGCACGACAGACACACAAACACCTACAGCTCTGATATCCTTCTCTTCTAACCTGCATCACATGATCATAAATACTGTTTTAGTGTTTACATGTAAAACTAATAGTGTGTGGAACACATGAAGAAGAGAAGGAAGTCGAGACATTTGTAGATTATAAATCTATTCTATAAAAATCATGATGTCTTTCTGGGACAAGAGAATATTTGTTATATTTCTCGTGATGAATTAATTATCAAAATTATTCTCAGATAATCAGTGAATCATCTTTTCTGCACAACCCTTGTTTTACAGCTGATCTTTTTATTGTAATTAGGTCAGTTTTTTAATCTCTGCAATCACTTCACAGCACGTTGTGGTAACGTTGTGTCTCTTTGTGGTAAGGTTGTATCTCTTTGTGGTTACATTGTGTCTCTCTGTAGTTATGTTTTGTCTCTTTGTGGTTATGTTGTGTCTCTTTGTGGATATGTTGTGTCTATTTGTGGTTACATTGTTTCTCTTTGTGGTTACGTTGTGTCTCTTTGTGGTTACGTTGTGTCTCTTTGTGGTTATGTTGTGTCTCTTTATGGTTACGTTGTGTCGCTCTGTAGTTACGTTTTGTCTCTGTGGTTACATTGTGTCTCTCTGTAGTTACGTTGTGTCTCTTTGTGGATATGTTGTGTCTCTCTGATGTTACATTGTGTCTCTTTGTGGTAACGTTGTGTCTCTTTGTGGTTACGTTGTGTCTCTCTGTAGTTACGTTGTGTCTCTTTGTGGATATTTTGTGTCTCTCTGATGTTACATTGTGTCTCTTTCTGGTAACGTTGTGTCTCTTTGTGGTTGGGATGTGTCCCTTTGTGGTTATTTTGTGTCTCTCTGATGTTACGTTGTGTCTCTTTGTGCTTACGTTGTGTATCTTTGTGGTTACATTGTGTCTCTTTGTGGCTACATTGTGTCTTTATGTGGTTACGTTGTGTCTCTTTGTGGTTACATTGTGTCTCTTTGTAGTTAAGTTGTGCCTCTTTGTGGTTACGTTGTGTCTCTTTGTGGTTATGTTGTGTCTCTTTGTAGTTACGTTGTGTCTCTTTGTAGTTACATTGTGTCTCTTTGTAGTTATGTTGTGTCTCTTTGTGGTTACGTTTTGTCTCTTTGTGGTTACATTGTGTCTCTCTGTGGTTACATTGTGTCTCTCTGTAGTTACGTTGTGTCTCTCTGTGGTTACATTTTGTCTCTCTGTGGTTACGTTGTGTCTCTTTGTGGTTACATTGTGTCTCTCTGTGGTTACATTGTGTCTCTCTGTAGTTACGTTTTGTCTCTTTGTGGTTACATTGTGTGTCTCTGTGGTTATGTTGTGTCTCTTTGTGGTTACGTTGTGTATCTTTGTGGTTATGTTGTGTCTCATTGTGGTTTACATACTGATCTTCTATCCAAGTCATTAAACTACAGATGAACCAGTTGGATCCAGATGTTTCTCAGCGACACTAGAATCCAGCAGCTGTTCTCACCTGATGTTCTACAGACGTCGTTAAACAGATTCACAACCAGTCAGAAATAAACCAACGTTCAGAAACAGGGACATTAAATCAACATTTAAACCATTTAAGAATTTTCAAAAGGTTTATTAGTTGTGCAATAATTTAGTTTTCCAGTATGTTTAAAAAATATCATGTCTGTAACAAGCGAGTCACACTTAAAAACAACTGGTTCTTGTTACTTCTGTCGTCTATAACAAAATGTGCTGCTCTTAAATTCCTATTGCTCCAACATCTTGAGTTAAACAGAACACGGTTACTTTCCCTTTTAGCGCCTACTGCATGAAGACGATGCCTACACATCAGAATATATCATAGAATATAACAACATCAAATAAAGTGACAGATTTGTTCTTCGTCAAATTCTGCTCCTCAAAAACACCGCAGCTATTATCACAAAGTGAACAGTGAGACCAAGATCACCAAACTACAGCAGTGAGCACTCGACACACAGAGAGGTCCCTCACATCTACAGTGTAGAACCTGTGCACTAGATACAGCAGCTTCCCTCAGTAACAGCAGTCCGATGGCACAGGAGACTTAAGACAGATTTTAAAAACATGTGTCCAGATGTGGAGACGACACCGTGGGCACCTGGACAGAGACGGCTCGGAGCCAGAGACAGAAAGTTAACTTTATCAAATAAAACAAAAGGTTTGTTGATATAAAAATCACAGAGCTGGAATGTGACAGGGAAAGTGGGACATTAAAACATGTCTGCTGCCAAAAGATCTTTTCCTCATCTCCCACAGAGCCGGACCGATACGGAGTAAAAAATCTTCGAAAGACTTGTATTAAAAGAATTGGCAGTGATTTCTAAGATGTTGGTATCAAACCCTAAAGATACAGAAATGTAACGAAAATAACCATCGACTTTATTATAAATATCTATAAATAAAAATAATCAAATGCAACTAAATATATAAAACTTGAATAAAGCAAATACACATCAACAGCAAAGTACATCTCTCTAATGTTTGTTCATATCGTCAAACACGTGCTGAAGCTGATTTATCAGTGAGTCGATTATCGGTTTGTTTCTCAATTTATCGGTCGGGCTCTAACTTCCAGTCGTTTGCTCGACAGCAGGAAATTTAGTCACCAGGTACAAAGTGGTGAGAAAAAGGTTTCAGGAAGTGAACTTGGTCTCGTCAGTGATTTTAATATGGAACACGTGTCAGTAAAAGCTCCTTCATCTAATAAGGTGCTGACTGGACTCTGGCTCCAGAGCCTGTGAGCTGGGGTCTGGGAATCTGAACGTCTACCTCCTCTGATCCGGATCGGTCTACACACAAAGAGCTGGTCTACTTGGTCCGCTCAGCAGAGGACACACTCACAGTGACGGTGGGTTTCACAGAGTTGGTTCAGTTGGATTCCTGCATCTCCGCCGCTGACGCCTCATCGTCCACGCTCGACTCGTCCTCCTCTGGGAGAACAGGAAGAAGACGTGTGGTTTATCATATCTTCTAAATATCTATCGTCATGGATAGGGTTGCAAAATTCCGGGAATATTCAAAGTTGGAAACTTTCCATGGGAATTAACGGGAATTAACAGGAATTACCGGGAATTAACGGGAATTAACGGGAATAAACTGGAAATGTTGTAGGTAATTTATACTAACTGTATTTACCTTGTCATATACAGACATAAATATAAACATTTTGTTTTGTCATATGCTGATTTGAGCCCTGAGGAAACTTTGGGCACTTGACTATATGCTTCTGCATCGTTGTGTCATTCTTAACATAGGTCTTTGCACAGTATTTGCAAATGTACACAGCCTTTCCTTCTACATTGGATGAGGTGAAATGTCTCCACACATGAGAGAGTGCACGTGGCATTGTTCTGTAGAATAACATGAGAAAAAAGTTTGTAAAAAAACACTAATGCAATGCCAGAGATATAAATAGTTAGCCAAACAATTGGAATCGTCTGTAAACATATTTTACAATTGATGGATAAATGAATGGAAATAGTCTAGATGAACAGATGAACAATCCTCAATCAGCATGCTAATATATTTCCCAGTAATATCATTGAAACTTACCTGACTAGTCCTGCACACTACAGCAGGCCTCAGTAGCCCTGCTGTAGAGTGAAGCATGCTGGGAGTTATCTGTGCATGTGATGGAAGAATGCACAGTGGAGGGTTGAAATTCAACATGCAGTGTGTGCTGCATTCCATACATCTTTGAAATAGAGTTTTGAATGATGTTTTTATTGCTCAGCGTTTAATTTGCGTATTATTTTTTTTTTCAAAATTCCCAAAATTCCCGAGCTAAACTTCCCATGGAAAGTTTCCGCCCCTTTGCAACCCTAGTCATGGATACAGTTATTGCTTAGTTTGCACTTGTTGTAAAACATATGTGTCATTACGGCTGGAAACAGTTAAACTGGACGACCTGGATCTTCTTGGAATCCGGCGATAAATCAACCGACCGGAGAAGACAATCTTGTCCAGACCTCTGAGTCGTCCTCACCTGCAGCTTCTTCCTCCGGGCTCTGTCTCTCAGGTTTGGCGTCCGGGGAGCTCGGCTCGACCGGCGGCCAGCGGAGCTCGCCGCTCTCCACCTCCGCTCCGTCCATCGGCTCCACCACGATGGAGGGAAGCCTCTTGGACAACTTGGGAAACCTTTCATGGGAATCTGAGAAGATCTGGTGACAGCTTATGTAAGGAAATCACTCACACCACATGAGAATGAACAACAATGTGGTAAAGATGGGATTAGAACCTCAGACTGTTTATCTGAAGCAGATTAGCAGCTGATTTGTTCCTTTGATCTCCGTCACGTCAGATTTGCTTCAACTTGTTATCAAATGATATCTGATATTATCTGATATAACGCACTGTTGTCATCAATGATCTGAGCCAGAATGTTAAAAATGGGACTTAGAAACATGACAGATTCATTTAATTTGGTCCGTGTCTCATCTGCTTTTTCTTACCTATACTGCAGCCAGCCACCAGGGGGCAGATTCAGATGATTTGGCTTCACTGTTGTTTAGCTGTAGTGTCGTCCATCTTATATGAAGTCTAGTATCTTTGATTGAATTACTATATTTTAATGGAACTTTGTCATATAACAAAGAAATGCGATTGAAACTTTATCATAAATAGATAAAAGAAAAAAATATAAAAAAATATATAGAATTTAAAATTAAGCAAATAAACATTACTCAACGTCGAAATATATAAACATGTATCTTACCCCCCAAAAAAAATCTCTGACTAAAAACCAACCTCATCAGAGAGAAGCTGTGAGAACCCAACATGTGACTGAGGTCATACAACATGTGACTGAGGTCATACAACACGTGACTGAGGTCATACAACACGTGACTGAGGTCATACAACACGTGACTGAGGTCATACAACACGTGACCAGGCTTTACGGTCGTACATGATAACTCTCTCTCTGGTGTTTTGGGCTCAGCTGGTGGAGACTCGTATCATTTACTCTCCGCTGGTCTGAGATCAGGTCGACTCACGTTTCCTTTGTGCTCGTTGCTCTCCTGACTCGACGCTCTGCACTGGAACATGAAAACACTCGGTGTCCACACACACACACACACACACCTGGAAGGATACCGGTGCCTCGGCTGCGCCTGCTCCCCCCCCGCTGAAGTCCTCGGCCCCTGGCTCCAGAGAGTTCATCACCTCGGTCATCCTGGAGGACAGCACAAATAATTATATTTTTGTATAGTTTTGTCACCATAATCAAAATACTTTACAGCCCTGATGATTTCACCTGAACAAAATTATTTGTGTGAATCCCTGAGGTCTAGACATGTTTTAAGTGGACGTCCTCAAACGTTTGAAAAGCCTTTGTCCTCATATTTTAAAACCTGTATTGCTTTCATCAATATTTACAGTACAATCTGTATCTTCTGAAAACAAAATGCCAAAACATTATCAAGAACGTGATGTCACACATTTTTCCTTTTCCGATTCCTGTACTTTCCGAATGGGTCGATCCTGAGAACCAGTGCCTGAATTCACCTGTTGCATCTATAAACAAACCTCCCTCCTCTTGTTGCTCTGGTTTGGTTCTCCACCGACTCCAGAGGGAAAGATCTGTCTTTTCAGCTGCTAAAAGCTCAGATGATGTCTCACCCTCTCTAAGCATTGAAGCCACTTATGTAAAGAGTTTGTGAATCTGTGGTGAAGCGACAGATTCACACGAGTCACATTTGAACATTTTCGTTTTCTGGATACTTTTGCTTTTATTAAAAACGTCATTATGGAGGAGCAGCGTTCCTCTCGGAGTTCCTCAGGGCAGCAGCATCAGTCTCAGCAGCACAATCATAGTGAACACACACAATCACGTAGCACTGATTGTAATATTGTTAAAAAATCTCCCTTTTGCATGTGACAACTTTTCAGAAACGCCACTTTCCATACAATCAGACTGGCGGTTTCTGTTTCCATGGGGACGCGCGATTGAGATGTGACGCCTCTGATTGTCGTGCACTTTGCCTGAGTGCACGCCGCCCGAGAGCTGATTTCGGGGCTATTCATTCGTGGCGTTACGCAGCAATTACCGACCGGCAGGACGGGCGCCGCGTTGTTGTGAGACTTCTCTGTGAAACCTGGGATTGCTTCTGCCCAAAGAGACAATAGAGTCTTTATTCCTCATCACAGGCGGGTATTGTTCCTCCGGAGGGAATCTGTGTCTCCAGAAACTCTGATCTCTGGCTTTTAAAAGAGGAAAAGGCTCAGCGGCTCTGAAGCTGCTCGTGATTTCAGACGGATTGTGTTTCTCCTTCCACGCTGCGCTGATGTGAAGCGTAACACGGGGATTTAGATGTTGATGTCAGACTTGAAGCTTCAGTGTTTTCTCCTTCAGACGAATAACGATTCCTTATTTGGGCCGTTAGGTGTGAGGAAGTTCACACATGTGTTAATGAGTGTTTACAGGAAGACGCTTCACTCGTTTCTCAGCAAAGGAAAGAATCGGTCACTTATCTCCCTCTACACATTGTGAGCAGTGTCCAATAACGTACCTAACATTAAGAATAGAATGGAAAAGACTTGGTTTTCTCTTTAGATTTTCAGGTATTTGTATATTGTCTAGTAGATGTTATTTGATTAATGCAGTAAATCAGAAGTTGAAGTGAAACATTTTTCAGTTCAATTAGATTTCAGTTGTCTCATTTTAATCAATTTTCAACAATTCACTCAAACGTCTGTGGGAAATTAATTCAAGACTTGTTAGAATTAGAAATATACAGTCTCAAAGACCGTCTGCAGTAGTTTGCCACGTGGTCCAGAAGAGGGCGCTCACTAGCAACTTGACCTTTAGCATGCCCTCTTTACCTATCAGTAAAATAAGTCAATAATATTACGTTGATTTGCGACAATCGCAACACCAGAGAGTCCGAGAAGCGACGTGTGGAAGTGGTTTGGGTTCTAGACTGTCGACGGTAAACTAACGAATAAAAGATGAAGCAGTTTGTCGACTTGAAGTATGAATAGAGATTGTGGAGCAAAATGTCCACTAGAGGGCAGCGTTTCTCACAATAACAACCATGGCGACGGGGTCATAAATGAGGCTTTACTCATTAACGACAATATATACGAGTGTGTATTTAAACGACTTGCTTGTATGTCACATTTATTTTAAAAAGTGAGATATCTGGCTCTGTAGCTGCTAAATGTTCTACTATGATCAGCAGTATCTATGAAATCAGATCATAGACTGTAAATAAAGATGGACGACATGGGAGCTCCCAAAAGTGAACCCAATTCCTCTTGATGTGGGTCGAATGTAGTAAAGGTCCATGTTAACAAAAATTAAAAAGTCTAAATATCCATTAAATACCTTTCTCTCAAAGATGGTTTCTGTCATTTTCAATATGTGCCAGTGTTCATGTTTCTGATAAGATATGTTTTTATTGTTATTTGTTTGTTATTTTGTTATATCGTTATATAACTACTTTCCTTATTTGATTTTAAAAAGTCTAAACAAAGTTGAATTTAAATGATTAATTGACTAATAGATCCGTCACTAAACTGGTAAGACTTCTATTATTCTTCGATAATTAACTGAATCTCTTTCATTGGATTCAACTAAATAATTGATTCATGGATCATTTAGCTTTTTTTAATGAAGCAGACAAGAAATAGAATTAAATACTAATCAGCTGCAGATCGGAAATCCAGTATAAAAGCCAAACTCCCACAGAATCCCCCTGATGCACTGAAGAATCACTGAATTACACATGTGCGTTTGCAGCCAGATGCTCACAGTGTGAAAATCTGACGTCCCCATAAAACACACACAAATCTCCAGAGCAGATAACAGCCACCGTCTCCTCACATTCTCACTGTCTCCTGTCGGGAGAGACGTGCATGAGGTGTGACCTCTCCTCTCTCTTCTCTGTCCATCATGAGATTCATCATGGTGGATTGGCTCCAGTTAAAGGACAAGCAGATCCCAGACCCGGCATCCTCCGGCAACACCATCAGATCAGCTCCACTCCTCTAATTCCAAATTCTTCTAATTCCAAACCAGATGGATTCGGATGAATTCCAGGAAGGATTCTGCTTCACTTCAAACACTTTCTCATTTTCTGCTCCACATCCTCAAACACAGGTTACGTGACTAAATAAGTTTTTACAGCCCAAGGACATAAAGAATCTAATCTGGGGACGACAACGGAGAGAATTCTTCCTTTCTCACCGTGAAGCCGTGTGAATATGATCCACTGCTCTGGTCCTGTTGACTTCAGTTTGATTCCTCGACCCAGATTCTCATCTCCTCTTCTACCATTTCACTTAAATGCTGATGATCTCACGGAACAGAAACTTATCCTCATGCATCTTAATGCATTTTAAATAAATGATGTGTTGAGTTGTGAGGTTTACCTGCAGGAGCACAACAGGTAGCTCACTGCAGGTGGCGGACGGTATTAATAGATTTAAGTATAATAACCACAGCTTCTGCTCCACCTCCACCTCCACAGGCGGATTCCTGCAAACAATCCCACACACCGAGCATCACAAGGTGAAACCGGCTGGAAGGATTCTCTTAAACCTCTGAGCTGCAGTTTTAAAAATGAAATGACATAATAACAAAAAGGCAAAGTAAAGAAAGCTTATTCTGCTCCAGTGTTGGAAACAGAGGATGAAGGTTGTGTCAGAGTGGTTAGGATGAAAAGAAAGCTCTGTACCTGTCTGTGGGCTGATCCAGTGTCTCAGAGCAGGAGGGTCTGTGTCCTCCGCTGCTTCATCACACTGCTGCTGCTGCTGCTGAGGAAGAGGAGGAGGAGGAGGAGGAGGAGGAGGAGGAGGAGGAGGAGGAGGAGGAGGAGGAGGAGGAGGAGGAGGAGGAGGAGGAGGAGGAGGAGGAGGAGGATGGGGCTGATGGTGATGAGGAGGAGGAGGAGGATGGTGCTGATGATGAGGAGGAGGATGGTGCTGATGATGATGATGATGAAGATGATGATGATGGTGCTGCTGTGGGCGACAGGCGGTGCTGATCCACCGGTGAAGTTGCATCCAAGTGTTCAGAGCATGCGCACTGGAGAGGGACCTGTGCTGCTTTCAAAGACTGTGGGACACTGTGGGATTGTGTGTGCTGTCCAAGGGAGGTCACGTTTCTCAGCCAATTCGAACCCTAGTATAAGTTATACAGCATAATAATTCATATTTTGACCTCAACCTTTGAATTTCTTTCTTTGACTGCATCATGATGTTATCTTTGTGGGCACATCATGCTAAACATGGGGAAATGTATTGGAGATTCTAATTTCTAGGCTTTATGTGATTAATTTCTTTCTCATTCGTTTTCTTACACGTTAAATGTTCTTTTCATCCAACGCAGTCTCTCTACATTCAAGTGCTTGAAGATGTTTGACTTCTTCACTTCTAACCGGCTTCTGCGAGTCCCAGGTCTTTAACATGTAGGGTCGTTGAGGTTACCTGCGATAAACTGGCTTCCTGTTAATAATAAACTTTGAATTCATACCTGGTGAGTGTCAAAGAAATATTTCCATTATCAGTCTGGTTGTCAGGAAACTCGTGTCAGAGTCCGTTTTAGTTTTAGTTTGATTACCCGATTAAGAAGCTATATCTCCTGGGTCGTGTCGAAATTAGGATTTACGAGGTGTCCCTGAAAGCGGCACCCAATCAGAAGTTAGCCGATCAGCTGTTGATGGTTTTTAATATGTGTGACGTCATTCGCCGAATTTGTCAGGTAACGTTCCCTGAAGATTTCAACTTATTTATTTAAATTAAAACTTGTTTTTTCAAACTAAAACTGGAACTTGTTGTTGTCGTAAACTCTTAAATTTCACTTCCTGACGTGAATGTTAAGTTAGAGACGAGTCGAACTCAGGATCTGACGTCACTGCTGTGAAATGTAAAAATGTTAAAACACAAGTGGAGCAGTGGAAACGTGCGAACGGTAAAAACGTTTTTATGTAAAATCTAGAGAAATTTCTGTTATAAAATAGCATAAAAAGTACCAAAGTGCAATTTTTTCACCTGTACCTATGTCCAGTATTATAAATGTATTAACTTACTATACGTAAATAGAGACTTGTACATTAAGCCAAATAATAATAAACATTTTGTATTTTTTTTATTCTCAGACCACAGTGATGGTTCACTTGTGAACTCTGTCTCCCTCTAGTGCAAATACATGTGTATGCATGCTCCCTGTGTCAGTGCTGTACATCAGATGATAACTTTATGTTGAATGTATACTTTTAGTCATTTCATATTCTTGAATCAGGCATATCTGGTAAACCACAATATTTGTAAGGCAAGTTTGAACCTAGTTGATGACACTAAAATGTTCAAAAACAAACTTTACATCCATAAATCAATGGAATCCATAAATACAATTAACTAAACAGAAAAAAAGACTCACAAGCAAAAAAGATTTAAGAAAATACAAACCCTGTCTGTCAACACATTGTTGATATTATAATCTTTATTTATTTATTGTGTATAACTCTGCTAACACATCAGGTTAAAGCTTTTTCGAATACAAACAGGAGCAGTAAACAAATAAAACTCCAGAGGTCGTTGAAAGCTATTTACAAAGCCAGCTCAATATTCCCACTTTATACAGTGATAATAAAAGAAAACACAATATAATCATTTTATCGTAGCAAATTAGGTTCTAAGTAGCAAAGTATTAGTAAAAAATATATTTGCAGCTGCAGTACAAACAAACGTGTTTCAGCTTTGCATTGCTTTTGTTTCTTTACATTTTAGCTATTTAAGAATATCTTGGTGATACATGTATACATTCCTTTTTTTTTACATTTACTGCACTGGTGTATTTTTAGGTGCTTTCTGCTGTCGACTAACTTTACAGTGAAATTATCGTAAAAATACGGTGGAATGTCAGTAACATTGATTGATTTTTTAATGAAACGCGCAGATTGTTCAACATCGGATTAATAAGAGCACAAGTAACTCCGATCGGAAATGTACGTTAAAAACTATGAAACCACAGAGATTAGGTTCTGATGAGCCAACGACAGCTGAGTTTAGTCAAACACCACAAAGCAAACATATCGGTGAAGCCGTGACATCATTTGCAACAAGGTACTTCAGTGACTCTGCTTATTAACAACGTGATCATGTTGTCATGGAGACGTGGATGAATCACTTCAGAGTCAGAAACATGCAGCTGGAGGACAGGTACACTTTAAAACGATCTTCTCCACACGTGTTCCCCTCACGTGAACATCACCAGTGAAATCTCTTACCCACCAACCATCTTTACACATAATTTACAAGTCAGTTCACTTCTCGGCTCCGTCGAAGAACCTCATTTTGTCCGAGTGCATCGAGTCTTTCAGCCGCTGGATGGAAGTCGCCGTGTCACTTGAGGTTTGCTCAGAGGATTCGTACACACGTGTAATTTGTTTGGTTATGACGACTGTTCCCTTGCTCTCACTTCTTTCACTCGATGTTTCTCGAACAAAGTCGCCGCCGAAGATCGACCACTTGTCGGGTGAATCTTCGACCGCCCACGAAGCAGCTCCCTCACCTTGTGACTCGAGAGGAGATCCGAGCTGAACACGTCTTCCGAGCTTTGCTGTAATGGCGTCTAAGAGTCCAGGATCCGCTCTGAACGTGTCTTCTGATGACGACGAAACTCCCGATGACAGGATGGTGATTTTCTCGGGCAAGTTTGGCTCAAAGGAAATCACTTCGGTCCTCGTGGTTGAAGTGATGACGTTGCCGTGAATCTCTTCGGGGCTCAGAGCAGCGTGGGGATCAGAGTATTTGACAGTGACCTTGGTTGGAGAAGATAAGGACGGGCCGACGGTCACGCTGGTCATTGTCGAGCTGATGTCGGCAAAAGCGTCTGACGACTGGACAGAGAAGGTGGGGCTTACTTCCTCATCCCCGGTTTCTGGGGTCGTTCCATTCTTGTGCTCGTCTTTTTCCGGGGTCCTGGCAGATTCCGATGGGGAGGACAGACCAAACTTGGGGAATTTAAACCACCCTGTCCTCTCGGGACTTTTGGGAGTATCCTCCTTGGCGTTTGTTTCCTTTTCCTTTGCATCCAACTGCTTTCCACTGCTTTCCACATGAGCTTCCTTTGAGGCTTCAAGATTGTCTTCCACTTTGTCTGTTGGTGAAACATCAAATTCAACATCAATGTTCTTGAAGATTTCACCAATCGCTGTCAAAGTCAGGTTTGGGGTTTTGGTCTGTTCTTCTGTTTCTGGCTGAACTTCTTGGCCGTCGTGGTCACCATGTTCTTCTTCGGGTTTGGGTTTTGAGAAACTCAGCTTCGGCATTTTAAAGGATGGTAGTTTGAATCTACTCGGAGATCCATGACCAGCACTGTCAGTCTCAGTCTTTGGTGTTTCAGAGTCAGTTTTTACATCAACACCTGGAGCTTTAATCTCGACAGGAACATCCTCCTGAAGTTTAGCTCCATCTTTTTCAGCTTTGTCTGCGTCAGGTGCTTCTACCGTGACTTCATAGCTAGCACCTCCAAATTTCGGCATTTTCATTGTTGGCATTTTAAACTTTAATGGCGATCCCCCAGCATCAGTCTCCACATTAGCAGAAGATTCCTTGACTTCCACTCCAGGCAGTTTGACTTCTGCTTTAACATGTTTCACATTGAGTTCAGGAGCTTTAATTTCCATTTCAGGTTGGATGACTCTAACTTCTCCTTCTGGAAGAGAAACGTCCAGACGTGGAGGCTCAGCACTGACTTCAGGTGTTGTTACACTTTTTGAAAAAGAAAATTTGGGTAATGAAAATTTAGATTTCTTCACGCTTTCATCGAGTTCTACAGCAGGTGGCTCTTCCACTGAAATAATCCCTGAAGGTTCTTTGACTTTAACATCTGGAATACAAACTTCTGCTTCCAGCTCCGGTGATGCAACATCAGATTTCGGTGATTCAAGGTTGACATCACCTTCGGGGGCTTTACCACTTGTTCTTGAAAATGAAAATTTGGGAAATGTCCAGCTTGGTCGTTTCGACTTGGCTTCCATCTCAAGTGAAGCTGCATCTGGCAGTGACATGGTTCCTTCAGGTTCTGTGACCTCAGCACTGGGCAGTGTGACTTCAATTTGACCTTCTGGTAATGTGACATCAGAGCGTTTCTTTGATAAGCTCAGATCTATTTCAGGCCCCTTCACCTTTGGCACTGTGATTCCAATATGTGGCATTTTAAACTTGCCTCCTTGTCCACCAATTTCTGCTTCACACTCAGATGGTTTTACATCTATTTTTGGACCTTCTGGGACTTCAACCTCAGCCTTGAGTTGTGTCACATCTACATCTTTCTTTGATAAGCTTAAATCAATATCAGGTCCTTTTACTTTTGGCATTGAGATGCCAAACTTTGGCATTTTAAACTTGCTTTCCTGCCCGTCTACTTTTACATCACCTTCTGGTAGTTTCAGATCCGCATCAGATGTTGTAACTTCAACATTTCCTTCTGGAAGAGAAACATCCACTTCTGGAAGACTGACATCAACTTCATGATCTTTTGAACTTTGCTTTGAAAATGAAAATTTGGGCATTGAAAACTTTGGCTTTTTCAATTTGGCATCAAGGTCTGTGTTAGCTGACCCTTCGACTGAAATGCTTGATGATTCTTTGTCTATATCTGGAAGATGAACCTCTGCTTTGACCTCTGGTAGTGAAACATCAACCTTTGGGGTAACAAGGTTGACCTCTGCCTCGGGGCTCTTAATGTTTGACTTTGAAAATGAAAATGTTGGTAATGTCCAGCTTGTCTTCTTCACCTTTGCCTCACCCTCTGCCATATCAATTGATATCGAACCCTGAACCGGCTCTTTGATTTCAACTTCAGGAAGTTTGACTTCAGCTTTTGCTTCTGGTAAGTTCAAATCCTCCCCGTCCACTTTAATGTCCACATCAGGGACCTCCACGCCGACCGGTGCTGTGGAAGCTCCAAATTTTGGTAATTTGAATGTTGGCATTTTAAACTTTGATTCGACATTACTTGCGTGAACTTCAATTCCAGGAGCTTTAATTTCCACTTTGGCAGATGGTTCCTTCACTTCAACATCAGGGAGCTGAACATCAGCTTTAGCTTCTGGTAAAGTCACATCTACACCGGCCTTTGATGAGCTTAAATCCACGTCAGGGCTTTTGACTTGAGGCACAGAAAAACTGAGACTTGGCATTTTAAACTTACTTCCTTTTCCTTCGCGTTCAGTTGCTGTACTTTT
The DNA here is from genome assembly GCF_963576545.1 of Limanda limanda. Taxonomy (NCBI): domain Eukaryota; kingdom Metazoa; phylum Chordata; class Actinopteri; order Pleuronectiformes; family Pleuronectidae; genus Limanda; species Limanda limanda. Next base: position 25,472,534 of record NC_083647.1, on the reverse strand, counting down.
CAAATCTATTGATGGACCTTCAGTATCAATGCTTGGTGCTGCAATGTCCACTGCAACAACCTCTTTAGGAATTTTAATCTCACCTCCATTGATCTTTACATCTTTGTCTATATCAGGTACTTCTATGGTGGAGCTTGGAGCGCCAATTCCAAATTTGGGTAATTTGAATGTTGGCATTTTAAATTTAGATGGCGATCCATCTGTGTCCTTTGTCACAACTTTGATCTCAGGAGGTTTGATTTCCACCTCAGCAGACGGTGCCTTCAGATCAACGTCAGGGAGTTTGACTTCAGCTTTGGCCTCTGGTATTTTCACGTCTACATCTTTATTTGATAAACTTAAATCCATTTCAGGCCCAGTCACCTTTGGCATTGAGATGCCAAACTTTGGCATTTTAAACTTGCTTCCTTGTCTGTCAATCTCTGCTTCAACTTCTGGTGATTTCATATCCACTTCCCCTCCTTTCACTTCCACCTTTCCCTCTGGAAGTTCAACGTTCACATTCTGAACACTGACATCAACTTCTGGGGCCTTAACACTTGCTTTTGAAAAGGAAAACCTGGGCATTGAGAACTTTGGCTTTTTCATTATTGCATCTACCTCAACCTCTGGCTGTTCTATCACAACAGCACCTGAAGGTTCTTTGACTTCCACCTCTGGCAGGGAGACCTTTCCTTTAACTTCCACATCAACATCTGTGTCTGGCACAGATATCCCAGCTCCATCAATCTTGATTTCGTGTTCTGTATCAGGTACTTCAACGCTGACATTTGGAGTAGCACCTCCAAATTTGGGGAATTTAAATGTTGGGAGTTTAAACTTTGATGGGGATTCTTTCATGCTGCCCAACTGAGCTTCAATCTCAGGAGCTTTCACCTCCACTTTTGCAGAAGGTTCCTTTAGTTCAACATCAGGGAGACTGACCTCTGCTTTGGCTTCTGGTAGTCTGACATCTACATCTTTCTTTGATAAGCTGAAATCAATTTCTGGTCCTTTTACTTTTGGCATTGTGATTCCAAACTTTGGCATTTTGAACTTGCTTCCATGTCCGTCAAATTCAACTTGAGTGTCTAAGGGTTTCATCTCCAGTTCAGGTTTTTCCACCTCCATCTTTACATCTGGAATTGAAACTTCTGCTTTTCCAAGCTTAACATCAATTTCTGGAGCTTCTGGGAGTTTAAACTCAGCCGTAGCCTCTGGTGAGTTAACATCTTTCTTTGAGAAGCTTAGGTCAATGTCAGGCCCTTTTACTTTTGGCATTGAAATTCCAAACTTTGGCATTTTGAACTTGCCTCCTTGTCCTTCATATTCAACATCAGCCTGCAAAGGTTTGATTTGCACTTCAGGCTTTTTAACTTCCACTTTCACTTCTGGTATCAACACTTCTGCTTTTCCAAGACTAACATCAACTGTCGGGGCTTCTGGGAGTTTGACTGTTGATGTGATGTCTGTGTCTTTCTTTGATACGTTTAAATCTATATCAGGGACTTTGACTTTAGATTTAGAGAAACTAAAAGTTGGCATTTTAAATCTTGAAGGAGATCCACTTGTATCTTTAGCTGCAACTTTAATTTCAGGAGCTTTAATGTCTACTTTTGCAGAAGGTTCCTTTACTTCAACATCAGGGAGGCTGACCTCTGCTTTGGCTTCTGGTAGTCCGACATCTACATCTTTCTTTGATAAGCTGAAATCAAGTTCTGGTCCTTTTACTTTTGGCATTGTGATTCCAAACTTTGGCATTTTGAACTTGCTTCCATGTCCGTCAAGATCAACCTCAGTCTGAAGAGGTTTGATTTCCAGCTCAGGTTTTCCAACTTCCATCTTCACATCTGGAATTGAAACTTCTGCTTTTCCAAGCTTAACATCAATCTCTGGAGCGCCTGGGAGTTTAAACTCAGCTGTAGCCTCTGGTGATTTGACATCTACATCTTTCTTGGATAAGCTTAAATCAATTTTGGGCCCTTGCACCTTTGGCAGAGATATTCCAAAACTTGGCATTTTGAACTTGCTTTCTTTTCCCTCCCCTTCAGTTGCTGTCATCTTCACATCAAGAGATGGACCCTCAATATCAACTTTCTGTGCTTCAATATCAACTGTAGCTTTGTCTTTGTCCATATCAGGTACCTCCACAGTGACATTTGGGGTGGCAATTCCAAATTTAGGAAATTTGAATGTTGGCATTTTAAATTTTGATGACGATCCGTCCACATGACCTTCAGTCTCAGAGGCTTTGATTTCCACTTTAGCAGAAGGGTCTTTGAGTTCCACATCAGGGAGTTTGACCTCTGCTTTGGCCCCGGGTAGTGTCACATCTACATCTTTCTTGGATAAGCTTAAGTCAATGTCAGGCCCTTTTACTTTTGGCATTGAGATCCCAAACTTTGGCATTTTGAACTTGCCTCCTTGTCCTTCATATTCAACATCAGCTTGCAAAGGTTTGATTTGCACTTCAGGCTTTTTAACTTCCACTTTCACTTCTGGTATCAACACTTCTGCTTTTCCAAGACTAACATCAACTTTCGGGGCTTCTGGGAGTTTGACTGTTGATGTGATGTCTGTGTCTTTCTTTGAAACGTTTATATCTATATCAGGCACTTTGACTTTAGGTTTAGAGAAACTAAAAGTTGGCATTTTGAACCTTGAGGGTGATCCACTTGTATCTTTAGTTGCAACTTTAATTTCAGGAGCTTTCACCTCCACTTTTGCAGAAGGTTCCTTTAGTTCAACATCAGGGAGACTGACCTCTGCTTTGGCTTCTGGTAGTCTGACATCTACATCTTTCTTCGATAAGCTGAAATCAATTTCTGGTCCTTTTACTTTTGGCATTGTGATTCCAAACGTTGGCATCTTGAACTTGCTTCCATGTCCGTCAAGTTCAACTTGAGTCTCTAAGGGTTTCATCTCCAGTTCAGGTTTTTCAACCTCCATCTTTACATCTGGAATTGAAACTTCTGCTTTTCCAAGCTTAACATCAATTTCTGGAGCTTTTGGGAATTTAAACTCAGCCATAGCTTCTGGTGATTTGACTTCTACATCTTTCTTTGAGAGGCTTAAGTCAATACCCGGCCCTTTTACTTTTGGCATTGAGATCCCAAACTTTGGCATTTTGAACTTGCCTCCTTGTCCTTCGTATTCAACATCAGCTTGCACCGGTTTTATTTGCACTTCAGGCTTTTTAACTTCCACTTTCACTACTGGTATCAACACTTCTGCTTTTCCAAGACTAACATCAACTTTCGGGGCTTCTGGGAGTTTGACTGTTGATGTGATGTCTGTGTCTTTCTTTGAAACGTTTAAATCTATATCAGGCACTTTGACTTTAGGTTTAGAGAAACTAAAAGTTGGCATTTTGAACCTTGAGGGTGATCCACTTGTATCTTTAGTTGCAACTTTAATTTCAGGAGCTTTCACCTCCACTTTTGCAGAAGGTTCCTTTAGTTCAACATCAGGGAGACTGACCTCTGCTTTGGCTTCTGGTAGTCTGACATCTACATCTTTCTTCGATAAGCTGAAATCAATTTCTGGTCCTTTTACTTTTGGCATTGTGATTCCAAACTTTGGCATCTTGAACTTGCTTCCATGTCCGTCAAATTCAACTTGAGTGTCTAAGGGTTTCATCTCCAGTTCAGGTTTTTCAACCTCCATCTTAACACCTGGAATTGAAACTTCTGCTTTTCCAAGCTTAACATCAATTTCTGGAGCTTCTGGGAGTTTAAACTCAGCCGTAGCTTCTGGGGATTTGACTTCTACATCTTTCTTTGAGAAGCTTAAGTCAACGTCAGGCCCTTTTACTTTTGGCAGAGAGATTCCAAACTTTGGCATTTTGAACTTGCCTCCTTGTCCTTCATATTCAACATCAGCCTGCAAAGGTTTTATTTGCACTTCAGGCTTTTTAACTTCCACTTTCACTTCTGGTATCAACACTTCTGCTTTTCCAAGACTAACATCTACTTTCGGGGCTTCTGGGAGTTTGACTGTTGATGTGATGTCTGTGTCTTTCTTTGATACGTTTAAATCTATATCAGGGACTTTGACTTTAGGTTTAGAGAAACTAAAAGTTGGCATTTTGAATCTTGAAGGAGATCCACTTGTATCTTTAGCTGCAACTTTAATTTCAGGAGATTTAATGTCTACTTTTGCAGAAGGTCCCTTTACTTCAACATCAGGGAGGCTGACCTCTGCTTTGGCTTCTGGTAGTCTGACATCTACATCTTTCTTTGATAAGCTGAAATCAAATTCTGGTCCTTTTACTTCTGGCATTGTGATCCCAAACTTTGGCATTTTGAACTTGCTTCCATGTCCGTCAAGATCAACCTCAGTCTGAAGAGGTTTGATTTCCAGCTCAGGTTTTTCAACTCCCACCTTTTGCTCTGGAATAGAAACATCTACACTTCCAAGAGTGACATCAACTGCAGGAGCTTCTGGGAGTTTGACTCCAGCTTTAGCATCTGGTATTGTGACATCAATGTCTTTCTTGGACCAGCTAAGATCAAATTCAGGGCCTTTTATTTTTGGCATTGTGATTCCAAACTTTGGCATTTTGAACTTGCTTCCATGTCTGTCAAGTTCAACTTGTGTGTCTAAGGGTTTAATTTCCAGTTCAGGTTTTTCAACCTCCATCTTTACATCTGGAATCGAAACTTCTGCTTTTCCAAGCTTAACATCAATTTCTGGAGCATCTGGGAGTTTAAACTCAGCCGTAGCTTCTGGTGATTTGACTTCTACATCTTTCTTTGAGAAGCTTAAATCAATGTCAGGCCCTTTTACTTTTGGCATTGAGATCCCAAACTTTGGCATTTTGAACTTGCCTCCTTGTCCTTCATATTCAACATCAGCTTGCACCGGTTTTATTTGCACATCAGGCTTTTTAACTTCCACTTTCACTTCTGGTATCAACACTTCTGCTTTTCCAAGACTAACATCTACTTTCGGGGCTTCTGGGAGTTTGACTGTTGATGTGATGTCTGTGTCTTTCTTTGATACGTTTAAATCTATATCAGGCACTTTGACTTTAGGTTTAGAGAAACTAAAAGTTGGCATTTTGAACCTTGAGGGTGATCCACTTGTATCTTTAGTTGCAACTTTAATTTCAGGAGCTTTCACCTCCACTTTGGTAGAAGGTTCTTTTAGTTCAACATCAGGGAGACTGACCTCTGCTTTGGCGTCTGGTAGTCTGACATCTACATCTTTCTTCGATAAGCTGAAATCAATTTCTGGTCCTTTTACTTTTGGCATTGTGATTCCAAACTTTGGCATTTTGAACTTGCTTCCATGTCCGTCAAGTTCCACTTGAGTCTCCAAGGGTTTCATCTCCAGTTCAGGTTTTTCAGCCTGCATCTTTACATGTGGAATTGAAACTTCTGCTTTTCCAAGCTTAACATCAATTTCTGGAGCGTCTGGGAATTTAAACTCAGACGTAGCTTCTGGTGATTTGACTTCTACATCTTTCTTTGAGAAGCTTAAATCAATGTCAGGCCCTTTTACTTTTGGCATTGAGATTCCAAACTTTGGCATTTTGAACTTTCTTCCATGTCCATCAAGATCAACCTCAGTCTGAAGAGGTTTGATTTCCAGCTCAGGTTTTCCAACTTCCATCTTTTGCCCCGGAACAGAAACATCTATGCTTCCAAGAGTAACATCAGCTTTATCTGCGTCTTTCTTTGAAAAGCTTAAATCAAATTCAGGACCTTTTACTTTTGGAAGATGTGGCATTTTCAATTTGCTTCCTTGTCCATCCTGGTCAGTTCCAGTTGTTTTCAGATCTATTGAAGGACCCTTAATGTCAATGCTGGGAGCTGAAATCTTAATAGCAGACCCATCTTCTGGGATTTTCAGGTCAGCTCCATCAATTTTAACATCTTTATCGATATCATGTGCTTCTACCGAGATGTTTGGAGCTCCAATTCCAAATTTTGGTAGATTGAATGATGGCATCTTGAATTTTAATGCGGAACCTTCTGTACGTTTTGGTGTCACTTTTTTCTCAGGTGTTTGAGCTTTCACTTCAGGGACTTTTACTTCAGCTTTGGCTTCTGGAAGTGAGACATCTTCATCTTTCTTTGATAGCCCAAAATTAATCTCAGGTCCTTTTACTTGTGGCATTGTGATTCCTAGCTCTGGCATTTTAAACTTGCTTCCTTGTCCGTCAGGTTGACCTTCGATCTTCAGGGGTTTGACTTGCAATTTAGCCTTTTTGGCCTCCATCTTTTGTGCTGAAATAGAAACATCTACATTTCCCAGACTGGCATCAATCTCAGGAGCATCTGGAAGTTTCCCCTCAGCTTTAAATTCTGGTAGTGTGACACCTGCGTCTTTCTTTGAGAAGCTTAAGTCAATGTCAGGCCCTTTTACTTTTGGCATTGAGATTCCAAACTTTGGCATCTTGAACTTGCTTCCTTGTCCATCAAGATCAACCTCAGTCTGCAGAGGTTTGATTTCCACCTCAGGTTTTTTGATTTCCACCTTTTGTTCTGGAATAGAAACATCTACAGTTCCAAGAGTAACGTTGACCCCTGGAGCTTCTGGGAGTTTGACCCCAGCTTTAGCTTTTGGTAGTTTGACATCTCCATCTTTCTGAGACAAACTCAAATCAAAGTCAGGACCTTTTATTTGGGGCAGTTTGATTCCAAACTTTGGCATCTTGAACTTGCTTCCTTGTCCATCAAATTCAACCTCAGTCTGAAGAGGTTTGATTTCCAATTCAGGTTTTCTAACTTCCACCATTTGTTCCGGAATAGAAACATCTACAGTTCCAAGAGTAACGTTGACTTCAGGAGCTTCTGGGAGTTTTACTCCAGCTTTAGCTTTTGGGAGTTTGACTTCAATGTCTTTCTTGGACGAGCTAAGATCAAATTCAGGTCCTTTTATTTGGGGCAGTGTGATTCCAAGCTTTGGCATCTTGAATTTGCTTCCTTGTCCATCGAGATCAACCTCAGTCTGAAGAGGTGTGATTTCCACCTCAGGTTTTCTAACTTCCACCATTTGTTCTGGAATAGAAACATCAACGCTTCGAAGAGTGAGATTGACCTCAGGAGCTTCTGGGAGTTTGACCCCAGCTTTACCTTCTGGGAGTTTGACTTCAATCTCTTTCTTGGAGGAGCTAAGATCAAATTCAGGGCCTTTTATTTTTGGCAACTTGATTCCAAGCTTTGGCATCTTGAATTTGCTTCCTTCACCATCAAGTTCCACCTCAGTCTGAAGAGGTTTGATTTCCACCTCAGGTTTTCCAACTTCCACCTTTTGCTCCTGTATAGCAACATCTACACTTCGGAGACTAACACCAACATTCGGTAATTTATACTTGATCTCATCTCTTCTCTGAACTACTTTTATCTCTGCTCCATCAATGTTTATATTCTTTTCCAGCTTCTCTGGTCCAACTTCTCTGTCTTCACCTCTGATGTCTGCAGAGGAGATGTCCGCCCTTGGCCTTGTAGCATCAAGATGAACACCAAAGCCTCTAAGACTAATTCCACCGCCCCGATCGGCTGGTGAACCACTTACTGAATCAATGTAATCGATGCTATCGAGTTCCGGTACTTTCACGTCAGATATGACTCCTCCTATCCGCCCCTTGTCTTTCCTTGTTTCAGTTTGTGATGTTGTTACTTCTTGGAGCAATATCGTCCTTTCTCCTAAAATCCCACCACCTTCTTGCCCAGAGATGATTTGTTTTGGTAATTTATATCCAAACTCTTTCCTCCCACTTTCTATGCCTGGAATTACAATATCCTCCCGTTTATGGATTTCACTTTGCATCTCGTAGTCACTTTGTTTGGTGGTGATGTTGAAGACTTTTTCAGGTATTTTGTAATCTACCTTGGTCTGAATCAAAAGTTCCTCAGAGGTTAAATCAGCAGCTGCTAGGTCAAACTTAATAAGGTGCGCCTCATGTTTGGATCTTGTATCTGCGACTTTAGTCGGTGTTTTCACAGATATTCTTTGTGCGTTTGCATCTATCACAGTAATTTCTTCAGGAATTGGCATTCCAAACGTGTCCATCTTTGGAAGCTTAAATCCGGGCAATTTCGAAACTGCCTCTTTCACGCTGTCGACATCGATTGACATTTGTACATCTTCGGTTTGAATGCCTTTATAACGTCCTGCTGAAACCGCTTTAGGCTCTTTAATTCCTTTGGCCTTGGTTCTCAGAGACATGTCCTCCATACCTGGGATCTCAATGTCTTCACGTTTGGGAAGTTGTGTTCTGGACTGACTGCTTTTGGACAGGCGGTCGTAAGGATCATCTTTCAGTGCTGGACCCTCAGCGATATGCTTTTCCATTTTAGTCGGGCATTCAGCATTTACACTTGTTTGTATAGTTTCCTCAGTAGCTATGTCACCTAGGCCAATTTTAGGCAGTTTGAACGATGGACATGTTTTTGTTTCCTTTTTTTGTTTCGCTTCCTTGTCTTTCTTTGTTGGTTCTTCACCTTTCTGATGAGATTTTCCAAAAAATGAGATATCGGAAATATCCAGTTCAACCTTTGGTACACTCACTTCCATCTGTGATGTCACCAGCTTGGCCCTTGAGGCTTCGCTGCTGATGATCTGGGAGTTGGCCTCCAGTGGTGTCTGATCTCTCTGCAGGTCCGTGTGGGAATCGGATTTTTCCTTCACAGGTTGATCTGCTATTTCAATACTTGCCCCCAGAGTCTTCAGCCTTTTCGGGGAGGCCTTTGCTTTTGCATCCTTCTTGTGTGATTTATCTTTCCCCAAAATTTTAACTTTCAACTCAGACTTTTCCTTCTTCTTTTTCTTCTCCGTCGGGGACTTGATACCAGAGGAGCTTCCCTGATCAGCCAGAGCCACGGTTAGATCTGCTGTTTTCAAAGTGCTGTCTACACAGATGAGGTCCACCTTGTGTTGAGCAGCTTTTGGTTCAGTCAGATCCTTCTGGTCAAGTCGTAGTTCTTCGGTTACGTAGACCTGAGGTGTGTCTCCTGAGAGGCTGTCGGGGTATTCAGGCGAGAGCATCTCTGAAGCCGTCTGGTAAACGTCGCTGTTGGTTTGTCCGTTTGTTGGAGCGTCGTTGTCTTCAGATGAACTTATTCGGCTTCTCTTTGTCAGGAGAGACAGCTTCATCTTGTGCCTCTTCTTGCCTTTGAGAGTATCCTGAGTCTTTATCGGTGACTCTGTGTCACTTGTTGTGGGACTGAGCTCCAGCTTCCTCTGCTCATCGGCCTCCGAGGAACTGTGAGACCTCGTGAAACGGGTCTTCCGCCCTTTTCCGAAGGAGGGAAACTTGGGCCAGGAAATACGAGCATCGCCACGCCTTTTGGTTTTTCCTTGTTCCCTCATCGCTGGAGCGCCAAGCTCCTCCTCCTGTTGGGCCACAGAAAAGAGAGATGTCAGAATCATCTAACAACATGACACCAAGAGTCTGAGCAGGCTACTCTAATGTATTTACAGGGATGACGTCGGACTCCATGGCTGCTTCGGTCTCGGTGATCTCTGGTTTGCGTTTCAGGCAGAGCTCGACCCTGTAGGCCTGAGCGTGCTCCAGGATCTGAACGGCGTCCTCGTACGGCACGTTGTCAAAATACACGGTGGCGCTCAGAATCTGATCACCTGCGGAAGTAAGAGGGGAAATATTTCAGATGTACAAAAGAGATTTGAGTGATTTAAATCGAATGAATTAGTTAAAATGAAAATAACAATATATATATGTATGATGAGTCTTTGGAATAAGGAGTTGTATACAACAAAATACAAAACAAGACTTGCAAGTACTACAAATTCTCCAATGAGCCCAATTGCAAGTTTCATTAATCCGATATTTTCTCCATTTGATTTATTAATTATTAGTTTTCATCGTGACTAGAAATTGTGGTTGACCTTCTTTCATTTTCAGACTTTTCGAGGCCGGGGACTCTGGCACCACTCCCTTAATGAAGATCCCCTCTTTGCCGCCCCCACGGTAAACGAGACCCTCTGCACTTCCGTCTGTGGCGGTCTTCACGATCACCTCCGACTCGGGGCTGTGAGCTTCCTGCCAACGCATCAGAAAAGAGAGGATAATCATTTTACCTCTCGCTGTGGTTAGCCTTCAGCCTGGAGGGATTCACAGATAGAGGAGGAGGAGGAGGAGGAGGAGGAGGAGGAGGAGGAGGAGGAGGGAATATCTCACCTTCAGTTTACTCATCTTCGAAGTCGAGCGCTTTTCAAACATGGACCCGAGCCCAGACTTTTTACTTTTCTTTCCACCTCCACTCTTGTGGCGTGGGTCATGCTCTGCTTCACACTGAGGAGAAGGCAGAAGAAAATCTTTCAAATCTGACTTCATCTTGTTTTTTTAAAAAGACTAATGATGCAGTCGGGTTGTGTGTAAACAGAGGATATGACCAATATTTCATCAAGAGGCTGAATTAGTGTTCAGACATTCCTACAAAGGAGGAGCCGAGTCTGAGGCTTTTATTAGATTAAGCAACAGTAAACAAAACAGAGATCAAATCTAACACAGCTGATTGGACACGGTGATAAAACAGCCTGATAAGTTTACATTGATAATTTGTAGATAATTTGATCCTTTAATTCTTTTTCAGTTTTTTCCTTGGCCGCTGCAATGTTCTGCTTTTTAATATTCCTCCTCCTGTTCTTTGTATTCAAGGCTACACGCGCAATTTTCAATTTAAATCCACACACATATCAGTCGTAGATTAAAATTTAGTGTCAAGTGCACAAGAACAAATTATTTCATAACTTCATTTGTGAAAAATGTTCAAGATGCTGACGTGAAATGTATATTTTGGAGACAGGAGAAGCTCTACATCACAATTAATTACACATCAACACCCGTCACTCGACTTATTGTTCATGCTTTGATTATCATGTTACAAACGAAAACACAACTGCAGTGAGAACACAAGTGATTTCAGCTCGATAAGCCCTGATCTATTATTTATTTATTTAATGCCACATCCAGGTTACACACGTGTCTGATTTACTTTCTTGGCTGGTCTCCTCCTGCCGTCTGGTTTGTTGTGTTTGAGTGACACAGCGGTTTGTTTACCTCTTTGTCGCCGTTTGTGTATTTTTCAGGAAACTCCTCGACGGGGGACGATCCCTGGGGGCGTGGCCTCTCTCCCTCAGTGAACTGAGACGGCTCGTCACACACCTGCAAGGACACAAGGTCGGTCAACACTAACGCACACGTGTTTTCATCTGCACAAACACCATTGTCTACAGTATTAAAACGACAACGGAGGTTTGGAGAAAACTGGATCACAACACAATGAGTTGACACCTTGTTGAGCCAAGTGAGGGACTGACTGTCTCTGCTACTGTTTGGCTCAGCGGTGGTTTCTGGTGATGGCAACGCTGGACTGAGTGAATATTATTTAGTTTGTTTATGACATTGATTGTCGCCAGAGGATGAATCCTAATGACTGAAGTTTCATTTGAGTTTGTTAAACGTTTGTTTCACTTACACGCTGTGTGTTAATATGTTAAGATGCTAATTACACCTTCACATTGGCAAATATAAGCCTGGCAAATTATAATAAGTCATGAAAAGGAAATCTTGGATAATTGTTGGTTTCTGGGGATGTAAGTAATTATATATTTTTTTTAATCAGGCATGTGAGCTATGAAAACCTCAATCAGGCAAAGCAATGTTTTATATTGTAAAAATGTTGTTTCATAATGACGTCATTGGTCGATCTGAATAAGCTGTAGATTGTGTCACTTGTATCATTTCAAGATTTGTAATCGTTCATCTTCATAGTGATGTCACGATGACAAGATTTCCACCATATGATCATAAATAACTTTATATGAGCTTCAGGTTTTGTCTATATTCCTGTAGGATGCATGATGTCATTGTCTGACTTCATGAGGCCACATGTGACATCATATGATGGGAAATAATCTTCTGATCAATATAAACATTTTTTTTATTTCTGAAGAATACTTTAACCATATTTTTGTTGACCTTTGACCAAATGGCTCCAAAATTGTATCGTCTTGAGAAACTCTTCCGACCAATATTTTCTCAAAATAGGATTAAAATCCGTTTCTGTGTTTTTGAGTTATTTTGTACACAGACACACACAAAAGTGAAAACCATATTCTGCTTCTCGCTACGTTGGTGCACAGATAAATAATAATCATAATAAAACTGTTAACAACTGTTAACTTTAAGCTTCTAACTATGTCATCACATGCAGACTGAGCCAATCAATGATTAAAGTAACAGAATCATCACAGAAACTTTTCCCTTTCTCTCAGCGACAAATGAAGAATTAAAGACTGAATCATTTCTCTTCCAGTCGGCTTCACTCACCGAGTCGTCCTCTGTCCCGGGCTCCGGTGCTCTCAGCCTCCGACCGGCTGTTCACAAACACAGAACAGAGACAAAACATAAATACACACATATACATCTGATTTGACGATGACACGGTAGAAAATAACAAATAGAGAAAATAATTTAAAATCAACATTATATATTACACACATACAACTAAAGGGAAAGATGCAGGAGGTTATGTCACCGAGCAGCAGAACAACGTCCACTTACTGTAACTTTAAATAAATAATCAAATAAAAATCCATCAATCTCATGTTTAAAAAGCTTCAAATCGAAAATATCCAACAAGCATAAGTTTATTTTTATCAGAATGTGATGAATTCCATAGAGAGCAGTGTGTTCTGTTTCTGTTTGTGTTTTCTGAGCAGTAAACTGAGACTCCCGACTCCAGGTTCTGAGGCTCAGAGTCACTGGAGACGATGATGAGACTATTTAGAGTTCTCTTCCCGGCAGCACCGCCCCCGGGGGGGTGGGGGTGTAATTTTAAGTGCTCCTCGGTATCGACCCAAAGAGAAAAGACTCTGCAGCCGCTCGTCCGAAAAGGGAAAGTCTGACTCCACGTGAATCTGGTTATAGTCACATTAGTGTTGTTGCTCGATATGATTCCATTTTAAATGAGCTCTTTTTATTCAGTCTGATTAGTGAGAAGTCGACTGAATCAGGATTTCCACCCAGGGGAGATGATAACTGGCTTTTCAGCAAACTTGGGATTAAAACAATTCTAGATATGATACATTTTAAGAGCTAAAAATAAATAACAAAACTAAAATCATCTTTATCTAAAGTTTATATTCAAAATGTTTCCACAGCAGATCTAATGATTGAGTCTCTTTTGTGAGTCAGCTGATGAGTTTTGGGAGCAAGATTTCAAAGTATTACTGAAACTGATCAAATTAATAAATTCAAATCAATAAATGCAATTACCATTATGTATAATGTTTGTTTTTCATTATTAATAGTCGGAGAGGAGACTTTTATCAGTAAAGGAGTCAGTCCCTGAACCAACAACGAAAATATTATATGATAACATAAAATTAATAACTTAAAATACCTGTGCAGTGTTATTAAAATCTTTGTTCTCAAGGTGAATCCTCATCCTGTCACTAATAATAATATAAATAATAATAATTTATAAAACACGATTACAAGGTAATTTACATATAAATGAAGAATTAGGAAATAGGAAACAAGCTATTTGAAAATCACAAATGAAACATAAGAGTAAAAATGTTCCAGATGAGAGAGTGAAATAAAATAAAACGTAAAATCATTAAATTAGTCAACAGATCAGAGGCTGGATAAAAATATTGTATAATAAACACGTTAAAACATTTGAAAAAAGCTCTAAAGTTAAGCTAAGTTGTACATTTTGTGAATATTACACATTACACTTGTTTTGTCACAAATACCAGCGTCATGTGACTATTTTGAGCCAATCGTGTTTGAGTGAAACCTTGTGATAGAAGTTAAATCAGCTCAGGAAGAAGAAGAATGTGAGTTTCCAGAGCCTCGGGTGAAGGTTTGAAACTCTGGGTCAGAAGTCAGAGTCTGAACGGAACCATGAATTTAAAGAATCGTTGCTCCTCCTAAATTATTTTACTTCAGCACCTTATTGTTCCCCCCCCACACACACACACACTCACACCCACTGCAGCACAGTAATGTGGGTCATGTGAAGAGCGCTCACAGCCTGTGGATTAGTTAAAGTAAGAAGAACTTCTGGTTCAGGGCGTGTCACTGCCTCAAGCTTCTTCATCCAACATGTAAATCACTCGCTTACTTCAGAACAAACATAAAACTCAACCGTCAGTCGTCATAGATCCACATTCATCCGTCTCATATCAGACAGAGCAGAATATTCACACTGTGAGTGAAGCCACCACAGTCTGGACGTGTTGTGAAACAGAATAATGAAGCCCTGAGCAGCAGCCCACACTCTTCACCTCATCATCATCATCATCATCCTCCTCTTTCACACCTGCCGAACAGAGACGTGTCAGAATCTGAATTCCAGGGCCGCTCACCTGCTGCTGCTGTTTGTTCAGCTCGAGGTGTGATCGTCCTCCCAGCTGCTCTCGAACCTTCTGCTGTGACCGAGTGGCTGAAGTGATTTGATCACAGTGTAATGCAGGAGGAGGAGGAACAGTGGCAGTCACACCTTGTCTAAACTTCACTCCCAAACTGAATTAAACACGTCCTCATAGGGACTGAACTCTTTCCAAACACGTACTTCTCAAGACCACATCCCATTAAATCTGCTCAATTGTTTAATTCATTATGCAAATTACTTAACTTTCAAGTATTTTAAACAAGTTTTATGTCAAACAATGACAATTTTAACAGCTTTAATCACAAATTCCCTTAAATTTAAGTTTAAATGAATGTAACATGGATTGCAAACTTCCAATTCTTCATTTAAAAACTCAAAGCCTAACTGGGCCTCATATTCAATCCAGCTTCGTAACTTGAGATCCAAGAATTATTCTCTGTGAAATTATTAAAAATGCCAAAAACCTCCTTGGCAGAAGAAACATGACAAAGAAAAATAAGATACGAAACAGAGAGACTGAGAAATCGTTTCATCTCTTCAACAATCAACAATCAAGATGTTTTCCTGTCCATCAGCTGATCATCGACACTGTGGACGCCCCCTGGTGGCTGCTACAGGTCCTAAACCCCGCCTCCTCCATGTTAGCAGATGGGACATGGACTAAACAAAAGTGTGAGACGACTGGTTCATTCACTCTGTTCGAGTTGTGTGGTGAAGTTCAGGGACTTAATCCGGCCGTAAGTAGATTGATTGAGTGAATCTGCTGAGTCATGTTTCCTGAGCCACGTCTCCACACAGCAGCAGCATTATGAAGTCCGTGTTTGCAGGAGGATTATTGAGAATCCAGCTCTGGACCATGATGCATATCTCGTGTTATTTACCAGGTTATTCAGGCGGATGTCCAGCGCTCCAGCCGCCACTCGTACCCAAACCTCCTTTCTCAAATATTTGTCATGTGGGCGCTGCAGAGGCCTTGATAACAACTCTCCCTGCCGACTGAAACTGTCAAAATAAAATCACTTGTGGGACTGTTCACCCGTTTGACTTGTCGTAGATTAGATTGTTAGTGTCCTATAGCTGCTGCCTTGTGTTTTAATCTGACTCTGGAAGCAGTTCTCTGCAGGTAAACAAGCTCACGCTGCAGATGCTTAAATCTATTGTGGTGCATGATTCATATTTGGGTGCCACTGCAGCCCTGGATGTGGGTGGGGCTCTTCCCTCAGGGTGCAGCTGAAGTGCTGAGGTTTCTAACCTGCTCTGATGTAAACACCTAAACTCCTTCATAGTAACACAGGGTTGTGACAGAAAACCTTTAAAACAGCTTGTGTCTGTAATGTGACTGGAAACGATCCTCGTTCACTCGACTCAGCTTTTCATCGGCTTGGATCGGCCGAGATGAAACGTGACTCTCGGGTGGAATCACTAATTTTGCAGTTGAGACGCTGCCTCTGTTCTTTTTCTGTGATGTAATGACACTAGCCATGAACAACATGCATCTTCTTAATCCTGCAAGAAGCTTCACAGGCGTGTTTGTGACGTCGAACAAGACGCAACAGGGGACAAGAATAGTATCTCATTTCCTGACAATGGGAAAAGTGCTTTAGTAACTTAGGTCTAAAAGAGGAAATATACTGTAGTTGCTTCTAATTTATAGATAGAAGAAGAATTAGAATATACATTTCCAGAAATCTGTGTGCTTGTGGAACAAATATCTGTTACATCCTGTTGTTAAAGGCCAAAGGAAGTGCACGGTTGAATTTGGTGAATTTTTTACACAAGTGACACGTTCAATATTAATAATAACTCAGAGTAAACAGTGAGTGTATCTGTCAATCAAACAGAAGCATGTTCACAACGACTGATTCTCGGCTTCACGGTTCTGAGTCCTGCAGCCTCAGCTCATTTGCTGCAGGTCACTTTAACAGAGTGAGACAGAAAAGCTGCTTATCACAAGCAGGTTTAGAAGCAGCAGTTGATTTAAACGGAAAATCTTACAAAAGCAAAATTAGGAATCCTCGAAATATAATTCATCGTGTGGATTTCCTCGTGACTTAGAATAATGGCCTGTCCTCAGCTCGTCTCTTACGTAACCACTTTCTGCCCCAGTTTGTTTTTCCTGTATAAAAGCACCTGGAAGCCCCCCCCCCCCCCCCCCCACTTCCACTAAACTAATATAAAGTAATACAGCTCATTATTCCTCCTCTTGGATTTAGATTCTGCTCCTCAGACGGACACAAGCTCCTTTCACCGAAGGTCGTGTGTTTGGATCCGAACTTATAATAAGATTTAAGAGAAGGGAAACAGATTATACAGACATGAGACTGCTGAGGCGCATGCTTTCAATCTGTTAATCTGAGTTTCATTGCAGCTCTGGAACGTGGATGTTAATCTGCCTGTGTTCCCACGACCAGGAGTTAGGGTTTCATGTCTGAAACACACACACACACACACACACACACACACACACACGGGTGGAGCTGTGCTGCTGTTTGTTCTGCTTCAGGTGACTCACATGTTGAGCTTATGAATTTTTCTATTAAGAGGAAGTTGTTGAATTCTTGCCACTGACAGTAAAATCGATATATTCACACCCGCGTGAATAAATCCTGGAAAACCAGTTAACTCCATGTTCTCATCGTCTGCACCAGTCCAGTTGTGTGATGGTCTGAAGATGTTTCTGAGGCCATCTTGGTTTTTTGAAGCCAAAAGGGGTGGAGCCTGACTGAGAATTGGATGATACTAGCTGTCAATCAAACCGTGGTATCCACCCCCCAAAGCATCCAGTGCTTTATGGTCTATTTGACTCTAATTGGATCATAATTCACTAAATGAACATTAGCTTGAAACTAGACATTGAGACATAAACTCTTTATAAAGTGAGAAGTAGAGTCATTTAATTCTATAGCAACTACCAGTGGAGTCGCCCTCTGCTGGTCATTCATAATAATACAGGTTTCAGGCACCTCTGTATTGGCTTCACTTTCTACGTCCATTTTTAGATACTGTCTGTGTTTACAAGACGTCCTTTGAGGGACGGATAAAGGACAATCTCATCTTATCTTCAAGATTATTGGTTATTGGATGAAGATCCCACAATCACCGCTTAAAGTTAAGTTATATAAAGTAAAGTTGGTGAAGTTCTGCAGTGAGTGACAGCTGCCCGTACGTAAACTGTTGAAGTGGCGTAATATCGATTAAAGCCGCTCCGAGTGGCGGCTGCTGGTTGGTAATGGATCGGGATCGTCTGCTCCTGAGGCTCCACTGTCGAGCAGAAGGACGCCCCCCCCCCCCGTCTGTCTCACTTCCTCCTAACCTCTCTCTCTCTCTCTCTCTCTCTCTCTCTTCCTGTGACCTTGAGCGTCGCCTGAAGCCTCTTGGATCCGAACGCTCCTCCAGACGACTTCAGGCAGATTTCAGTCAGAGAAGCAGCAGAGATAACGACCCGTTATAATCTCTAATTGAATAATTTACCACACTAGAAGACCACGCCTCCTTTTAAAGCAAACACCAACCTGTGCTTTTACCTCAACGTCAGCCCAACACTGGAGTGTGTCTACGATATAACATGTAACACGATAACACTGTAATATCCACACGTTGGAGATTCTAGAATCGTTTTCACCTGATCCTAAACTTTAAATTATCTGACGTCCATCCAGAGACAAACAACTTTTCATGTTCACATTCAGGAGGAACATGCAAACTCCACAGAAAGGGGAATCGAACCTGGAACCTTCTTTTACCACCGTGCCACCGACCACACCTGCTCTGTTTATAAACCCCGAGGAAATCGTAAAAAGCATTAATGATATTTTATCTACATGAACTCCTTCAAGCAAACACACAAATGGCAGAATATTTGTTAGATATTTGTGTTAATCTGCAAAATCATCCGTCATCCATCATCTTCTCTGGTCACAACAGGACCAACAAACAAACACACACACTTGTAGCAAACACACAAACAAACCACACAAACTGCGTTGAAACCAGTGTCGTCTGCGAAGCATCACAGAATCAGACCTTTGTGTCACAGTGAGGAAAGCGTCGTCATGGCGATCAGTAAAACATGGAGATTCTTCCCGCATCGTTTTCCGATTTCATGCATTTTGCTCGGTCCTGATCGGAATTGGTTTCGACTCTCGAGTTCCAGACCGCGTGATATTTACATGCATGTTAACAACAAGACTGACTCCATTAAACCCTGGATTCATAACTGTGACATGTTTATAAGGAGGTTTAAATATTTTTAAGGTTTCATAATCCTCAACTTTATGAGATTTCAAGGTTTTGACAGCAGAACCGATGTTAGGATCTCTCCTGTTTTCATATAAAACCTGTAACAATCACATTGGAAATAGTTTTGTTCTCTGGCTTTTTCCTCATCTTCTCCCCCAGTGACTTCTCCTCTACCACTGTTTTTACACTCCTGATTCCTGCCCTGCTCTCCTCTTTCTCCCTTTCAGCCTCTGCTTCAGACGCACAGCGGGGGTGGGGGGGGGCAGACGGAGGAGAGGAGCAGCGGCGCTCGCCATCCCAGACGATGATCACATCCTCACACCCCCCCCCCCTGCGCTCTGCAGACACACCCAGCGCCTCACTGCAGGTCAGCTACACAACTCAGCATCAGCACCAGGCGCCGCACACCCGCTCACTGCCTCTCTCCATCACACACACACACACACAGACACACACACACACACACACACAGACACACACACAGACACACACACACAGACACACACACACACACACACAGATGAGATCTCTCCTCACTGCCGAACACTTCTGCTGAATCAGTGAATTGCTCGGGATGAAGCAGCACAGACACAAGTCACAGCAACAGAGAAAGAGAGAGAGAGAAAGAGAGAGAGAGGAGGAAAACACAGAGAGAGCAAATAGAGCGATGCCCACCCGTCCCGGAGGAGGCGGCGTGCCAGTTGGGGAACGCCAGGTGGAAACAGTCACACATGATGGCAGCGGTGGTGGAGGCAGCGGTGGAAGAAGAGTCGAGGTCCTGGTGAGGTAGGGAGGGACGTTGGTGGTGGAGGAGGAGGTGATGGAGGAGGTGATGGAGGCCTGTGATGCTGCTGCTCCCCCCCGAGACGTCCTGGATCCCCCCCGGTGTTCAGGTCACAGCCGAGCGAGGGATGAGTTTCAGAGAAGAGAGAAGAGAAGAGAAGAGAGAGAGAGAGAGAGAGAGAGAGAGCTGCTGCTGCACTGTCCACCGAGTGAAGGAAACTCCCTCGCCTGCCCTGTGAACATGGACCTCCAGCACTGCACACTAACTTAATCATGGGAGGAGCTGCCCCCCCCTCCACCCCACCCCACCCCATCAACTCACACAGACACATCCCCTCAGTCCTCCTCCTCCTCCTCCTCCTCCTCCTCCTCCTCCTCCTCTTCTTCCTCCTCCTCTTCCTCCTCTCTCTGTTCAGCTCCTCATTGATCGGCCCTAATCGGACAAGGACAATCACCATGTCAGCTTCTGGCTCCACCAGTCGACATGGAACCATAACTCAATTTGACGCTGTGTACACTTAGTTTGAAACCCCCCCCCCCCCCACCCCCCCCCCACCCCTTGTTGTGGACAGGGAGACGAGATGATGGAGAAGATTCCTGCTGGGAAAGCGTGAGAGAGGGAAATCAGCACAGACACATTCTGTCTGTGGTCGAGTGAGAACAAACACAAACGTTACAGAGAATAAATCAATGATTCGCTGAGTTGACGGACAAACAAAATCTACTTTGATAATCGATACGTTTGTTAGTTTAAGTTCCTTCATCTCCTCTGAAGATGATTTAAGGATTTAGGATAAGATCAGATTAGACAAGATGATTCCTCACGATCCACAAGGTTTACAGCAGTAAAAAAGGAATAAATGAGTCAAAATACAACATGAACATTATGAAATATAGAAATAGAAATGTAAACATAGCAGAAATATACATTTAGTAATAGTTTGTTTATATACATCGCATTAAATTAACTTTAATATGATGTAAACAGCATTGGACACAGAACTATATTGAATTCGCACAAGTTGGATATTGACAGTGTAATTTTAGATTCTTTCTGTTCTATATCTATTTAAATTGAGTCGTAATACTCTAAAACTCTCATAAAACTCTGTCATAATAATCCTCTAAATCATTCGCAGTCACACAAACCAAACAGTGAATGAATAACAAGTGTCGGAAATCCCTTTACAGCACAATAACAGTATTTTGGGGGGTTTTGAGCAGATGATTGGACAAAAGAAGCCATTTGAATTGTGATAGTTGTTATTTTGTGTCGTTTTCGGGACCAAACAATTAAAACAAGGAGTATAAACCGAACACTAGGAGAAGAAATGCAGGAGTTGATCCATTGTCGTAGTTTTTATAATGATGCTTCATTCATTTCGGTGGATTCCTCCTTCTAAAAGAGATTTTGGCTTTGTGGCTTTTTGCTCACATCCCTCCTGTCAGCATCAGGGTTTATGAGAACATCTATTAGGAAGTTGTATCTGCCCCCCCCCTTCGCTCCTCTGGGTGTGTGATCGCCCGGGCTAAGTGAGGTGAAGCTAGCGGTGCATTAGCCATGTTGGACCCGGATCAATACCTCAGAGAAACAGCGAAGGCAGCACTGTGGCGACAGGAAGCTTGTGTATCAGATCACTTTAATATTTATTTTTTTTACAAGTGTTTATAAAAAACCACTGAAAGGCAAGAATAGAACAAGTATAAAAACACGAGTTCCGCAGTATCAGCGCCTTGTGTCTGCAGTGTTTCATATCCAGGACGGGCGTGTCCACTCAGTGAGGATCTGATATCATCAGGTATCAGAACAGATATTTTTAGGCCACAGTCTCAAACTGGGCTCAGCTGGTGTCGGTTACATCCCAGTGAAGCAGCAATTCAATCCAATAAAACAGAAAATGTGCAATTATTCAAATGAAGGGGAATAAATACCACGGAATTATCCCATCATGCATCAGGATCACATTTCATTTGAACTGGTTTGAGAACTCGGTTTCTGTTTCTGTCTCTGAATCTGCATTCGAGTCAGATCACATCCAGACAAATGAGATAATCTCCTCATGTCTTTATTCTCCTTCTTGGCCACGAGTCGCCCAAAGTGACACAGCATTTAAGTTCTGGCTCCAGTTCAGAAAAAAGAAACCTAAATCAATTTCTGACCGGAGAGAGAGAGAGCGGGAGAGAGAGAGAGAGAGAAATGTCCACCACCAACCGAACAGCTTCATCTTTCATCTGTCACTTGTGGTAAAAACTGCATCAAAGCTATTTGTTCATTTTCTGATCGTCATCGTCTCACTTTACATTTGTGAAGCGTTTATCAGAGAACATGTTACCTGAGAAGCAAAAGACACAAGTATAGGGAACAACTGATTGTGTTGTTCTGTGGTTTGTTTCTTATTCTCCGGTCACATGTCAAATTCACATCAGTCCTCTAAATATATCTGATTTCCTGAATCACTTTATTCCACAAAGTTAAAGAAACAATCCTGGATTTCTTGACCATGAACAGCTGGACTATTTCTGGCATGTGGAGTAATTCTGTGAAATCGAACCGTCTGAGTCAGTGTGTGTGTCTGTGTGTTTGTGTGTGTGTGTGTGTGTGTGTGTGTTTGTGTGTGTGTTGTTACATCGCGATCTGAACCGTAGCCTCCTGAATGCAAACTCTTGCAGAATGAACACGACCACGATTCCCACACTTTCCTCCCAGTACAGATGTGAAACTCCCTCACTGCAGCTTTTACCACAACGATGAGGAAGATGAGGAAGAGGGAACTTGTAACGATGCAAAGTTTACTTTTTATTAGAATGTTAAGTTGTGTCTTTCTGTTATTTAGCAGGATTACACGAAAACCACACAACAGATTATTGTGGTTCCACTGTGGTTCAGGAAAGAACCCATTACATTTTGGTTTCAGATCTGAATTAACAGGCCGATCCAGGAGTTTAGTTTCACTTTCTCACTTTCTACCTCAGAGTTCATTATTTTTATTTCATTAATGGAAAACACTGATTTGACACAGCGATACAGGACATTAGCAGAGAATCAATTCTAAATCAAATGAAGGCGACTGATAGCGATGAGTTTGTGCAAGTTGGTGCAAATTCAATTAAAAATTCTGGATCTAATGAATTTAAATCTGGTTTTATAATGGGACTGTTGGGTCTTGGTGTTGGTCTGTGTGTTACAAACACAAAACAAACACAAAACAAAGTCAGAACGAAGTGTAATTATTCTGTGTTCATCCTGAGACTCTTCAGGTCCCGGTCATTTCATCAGATAAAACAAAGTACTGAAACATCTGTGCTTGACTGTGACATATTCCTTTTAGTATTTAAAATAGTAAATAAACTATTTGCTATTAAAATCAACTTTCCCCTCGTAGATGTGCAGCTGAATCAGGTCAAGAAGAGAGAACAGTGTCCCGTCTCGGTTCCAACCGTTTAAAAGAGTTCATTCCATGTGTCTAAAATGGTTCTGAAGGATTTGTTGCAGTTCCGCTGATGTGAGAGAAGGTGAACGACTTCAGTTCCCAGAGAAATTCCACCTGACGAGCGTTTCACACTGTGAACAGAAAACCTGACGATTCCCAAGAGCCAGAGTCACATGGTGCCTTATAGTGTACACACACACACCCACACACACACACACACACACACACACACACACACACACACACACAAACACACTCAACACACACAACACAGACTGTAAGATATTATTCCAGATCTTCATACTTGAGGTTCCAGGGGAAAGTGTGTGAATAGATGAAGAAAAACACCTCATGTTCATCAATGGAGAACAAACAATCATTCATTCTTGGATTTTTGGATTTCAAAGCATCTCTGTTCGTTACAATAAATATTAATAATAAGACACTTTAATCACAGGTTAAAAATAAGATAAGAATTGGAGGCACATGATAGGAAAACATTTATGAGCACAACACAAGATCAGAGGAGACCAATGAGAATAAATGTTAAAGATGAGGTAAAAGCTTTTAGATTTTATTTGACAGTTCACTTTAAGATTTGACAGGAAATGGGAATCGAGATTTAACTGGGATGACACGATGTTCTGGTTCTGGTCGTCGGCGACGCCCTCGTGATTCCATCAGTTTAACCTTCTGCATGTTTCTATGTCTGACTCCTCCCATCGAGCACAGAGGGAAAAGAGAAGCATCCGGATAATGTGACTAAAACAAACATTCTATAACTTTCGATTAATTCCTTTATTTTGTCATTATTCTTCACCACAAAGTTGTGTTAAAGGACAAAGTTCCTGTTTGTTAGTGGGTTTATTGAAGAGTGTTTGAGAAGCAGCAGCACAAACGGCGTGAAATCCAGATTTTTCTCAGTTATCTTCGCCATCGTAATAACTGGAGATGTGGTCACGTCCCGACTTTGAGGTTTTGTCGAGTTCACCAAAGCGAATCGGTTGTGATAAACATTCCAGTAGTAGTGAGTTGTGTAACAGGGAACGTGGAGGTCACGCTATCCGCTCGGCAGCATCGGAATTCTGTCTTCATGCATCGAGCATCATTTCATTCTCCATGGACGCTGGACAGAAGAGGGCGTGGTCAGAGACATTCTGTCCCTACACAACATCTGAGCTGCATTGATCTAGAGTCAAAGTCTCAGGGTCTGAATGAGTGTGTTTGTGTTGCTTTGTGTGTGTCTCTTGTTCTGTGTTGATGCTGCAGAGATACTAATAAAAAGTCACTTTTTAGTGTTTGTGTGCTGGACGTCGTGTGCAGAGCTTCATGTCAAGGTTAAACTAAGGTTAAGCTTAGATCAGGATTAGAATAGGGTTAAGTTAAGATTAATGTTTAGGATTCGTTTTATGTTGTGTGAAGGTTTAAGTTAAGGTTTAATTCAGGTTGGGTTCGATTGCCATCACTCCAGTGGCAGCTCAATGAATTGTATTGCAGTGAATTGAAATTGTTGACCTGAAGGTGTGTAACTAAAATCAGTGATGAAGATGATTACAGTTTAAAATCTGCTGCTCATCATGTGACGACCACATGAACGACCTCTAATTACCTCTGCAGCTTTAATTATAAGAAAATTAGATTCCACCGCTCGGCCGCTCGACCACAGCGTCGCTCTTGTTCCTGGACTTTAATTAGTTTTCAGCCAAGACTCACAATCATCATCATCATCATAAACAACAACAACAATTTATCATGTGCAAACCACATAACATAAGTTTTTTATATTCTCAATTCCTGCAACGCTTCGACTCATTTATTTATAAAACAACTGAAATGTGGAAAACAACCTTGAGCTGAAATATTATTAATAAAATAATAAAGTTAATTATCAACAGTTTTGATGATCGATTAATCACCTATGATCAAGTTTCCTGCTTTTCTGACATCATCGTGAACTGAATATTTTGGTGCTTTGGACCATTTAGTGATATGTTTTCCACCGGTGGCACCAGTGCCAAATTAGTACAGATTATTAGGTTATGTTTTGATTCCTGTTTATTAGTCAGCAGGATTTCTCAAAAATGACTCGACTGATTTCCATTCAACTTTAATGGTGGAGTGGATCATGACCCAAGAAGGAAGAGTTTCGAGTTTGGGACGGATCCAGTAAATGTTTTCACTTCTTCAACGTGATCGGCGAGGACATTCGAATTAGAGTTTGGATTTCTGGATTCTAAAGTCTCTGAGTTTCCGTCTAGTTTCTTTATGAATATTTAATCTTCTTAATCATTTCATTAATCCATTGTTTTACCATGGGACCCAGGATTGTCCAGTTTTTTATTATGAGTCTTTCAGCAGTGAAAACTTTTGAATTCGCTACTCGTTGCATTCGTTTTTTTGTTCTGTTGCCGTGGATACAAAATGTAACAGTCGAGGTGAACCGAGTGGATTCCCAAATATTTCAGATATTGTCACACTAGACTGGGTTTTACAACAATATCTGATGACACATGATCTTCAGTGTTGATTGCAAAGTCCAATAACGTTAAGATCTTTGTGTAGAAATACTCATGTGGTATAGTTTGGTGTTGGTTTGTTGTTTAGGATGATGTTTGGTTTGTTTGTTTTGCCAAAACAGTCGTTTTTCTAAATGTTTCCACAAGTTCTTTCCATGATTTTCCATCTTTAATTTGTTTCTCTGTACGACAAGTTTTGTTTTTGGAATTGACCCGACCTCTAACTTCCCCGTGTTTCCCCTTTTCAATTAGCGGGTCCACGTGGTCGAGGGGGTCACGGCCTCTGCAAGAACGCCGCGCTACAATCCATCACTCTGACCGGTCTGTCCATCTGTCCATCCGTCCATCCGTCCATCCGTCCATCCGTCCATCCGTCCGGCCTCCAGCTGGTCAGCAGGTCTCATCACGAAACAAACAACATACCAGCAGATAATTTGTCTGCCTGTGAAGAATGAATGAAGCCGCTTCCAATCGGTTTCTACGTGAGCGCGGTGCGTGGGTCAGTTCTCGGACCTGCGCTGGAATCTGCTCTGATCTGAGAGGAGCTTGTAAATCACTTACACATCATCGCACAAACAGGAATGTGTTCTTCAGGCTCGGAGCCTGTCGGACACATTCCTGCCTCGGCCTTCATCAGGAGAGGAATTACCCGCAGTCACAGGACAGGAAGTCGGGTCACTCACACATACATGTTGTTTCACTCTCTCCAGTTTAAGCCTTGTCTTACTTTTTGACATCTTGATTCATCTTTTGCCTTAAAAATCGTCTGTTTACATTAATTCAAAGTGTTAAATAAACTTTGTTTCTATAGCAACAAAAAAAAACAATCTTCACATGAAATACAGAATTTTTGTAGGAAGTTGTGGAGAATTAAAAAAACTAAATAACATAAAATATTCCTGGAGCGATTTGACAATTAATCAATTAGCCAATCACCAGAAAATGTATTTATTGGTCAGATAATTCCATACAAAATATTTCTCAATTAAATAAAATACGGAATGATCATTTGTTCCAGGTTCCTAATTTAGAGGATTCAGTAATTGTCTTTTTATATTTATATTATTATATTTATATTGTTTGTGATCATGAATCCTCAGTTTTTATTGGACAAATCTGGCTGTTTGTACTTGATGATCAATGTTTTCTGATATTTTCAAGGCCAAACAATTGATTAACTTACATGTTTGCATGATGGACATAGTTTGTACTGTCTCTGTCGAAATACTGACATAGTATCAGACTGTTTATAAAGGCAATTGTTTATTCTATGAATTAGTAATTTACACTGCACACTAACTAGTACAAGTACTACGACACAGTGATTATGGACCAGTGCTGCTGTATCCATCTCTCCGTCCGTCCCACTGTATTGCAGCAGCTCTCTGTTGTTGTTCTGTGAGTTTTTGCTGAGTCAGCGTGGTGGACCGAGGCTTCCTGAGCCAAACACTGGTTTTACTGCGTCTGCCTGCAGAGAAACATTAAACCCCGA